>NC_061107.1:9615780-9686668 GCF_015104395.2 Macrobrachium nipponense
CTCTCTCTCTCTCTCTCTCTCTCTCTCTCTCTCTCTCTCTCTCTCTTCTCTCTCTCTCTCCGCTCCGCCGTCAATTCTAACTACCAGTTTCTTTGCAAAGTGGCTGCCACCAGACCACCTCCAACCCCGACTCGATGCCCTCAATGCTGCAATAAATGTCATAAAACCAGCTGCAATCCGAAGCTATAGGCACGTACCATGCAATGTGCACATAACTGTCACGCAATCCGGGCAAAAAAGCAAACTGCCATAACAGTCCCAATGCCTACAAATGCCTGCGAGTCCAAGATGTGAAAACGAGAAGGCCAGTCAGCGTTGCTTTGATGGCATCATCCACCGAGCCAGCATATGGCCGTTTCCGAGTGATATTAAACTGTATGAAACACAGAATGGAAAAATGAATAAGTGAATTGAGTTAAAGTCATACAAATGTCAAAATATTTGCTGATTCAGCTAGAATCAATCGTACTGTTGTCATACGAATGACGCATAAAATAAGTAAACCAATACCGTAGCTGCTTATTTGTACTACTGTATGCACACACAACTAACCTATTGTGATACAACGGGGATTCAAGAACGTCGAATTGATTGCTGTATATCTGTCAGAATGACATGAAATCTTCTCTATTTTCAAGTGTTTGTTGTTATACTTTCTACAAAAAGCCTTGATATCCAAAAACAAAATAGTAATTACAGTTCACTTACCACTGATATTCAAACTGTAATTTTGGCAGTGACTGACAATTTGAAAAAAAAAATCTATTATAAACCTTGAAGTTAGTATTTGAGCCTCTCTCTCTCTCTCTCTCTCTCTCTCTCTCTCTCTCTCTCTCTCTCTCTCTCTCTCCTCTCTCTCTCTCTCGTCAATCGAGGTAAAGTTCTAGAATAACTAGATAAAAGAAAAAATTCTAATTTTCGTAAATAAATTTTTTTAGCCATCTCTCTCTCTCTCTCTCTCTCTCTCTCTCTCTCTCTCTCTCTCTCTCTCTCTCTCTCTCTCTCTTATGCACGCAAACACATGAAATACCATGTTAGATCTCGACGGACGTTTAACTAATTGATATTCAGTAAAACAACATGGGGGAAAAATAAACAGATCAGAAAAAGACGAAAACGGAAATGCATTTCCCTAAATTATTAATTATTGACGAATACACAGGACTCCCCTTCAATCCTTTAGCAGACACCGACAATTTAATAAAACCTGTAGAAGTCCGTACCGCATCTGAAACGAATTAAACAAAAATTTCTAAAACGTTTCTGTTATCAATTAGCAACCGGTCTACTCGTAAAGTTCGGAAGGTAATCAAGCAATTGAGTTAGACCACGCACTTTTAAAAGCACACCTGCCAGGGTATAAACAAGGTAGGGTAATCAACGCTCACGACCAAAAGCACCGTTTATACCAAGTTGGCAAATCCACATTTCTGTCATAAAATGACATGGCCATACTCCTATATACGTAATCGATTTTATAAAGCTAGATATTGAACGACCCTCTGCTCACATACAAGTTTTTCCGTTAAAGAAAACCCTGAGATGGCTATCTATCTGTCCGCCTTCAGATCTTAAAAATTACCAAGGCTAGAGGACTGCAAATTGGTACGTTGATCATCCACCCTCCAATCATCAAACATAGCAAATTGCAGCCCTCTAGCCTCAGGAGTTTTTAACTTTTTTACAGGTTAGATTTAGCCATGATCGTGCGTCTGTCAACGCCGACTCCTGAACTTTTGAGAAAGCAAGAAATGCGTACGAATGTCAAAGGTACTGGTCACGATATTTCTGAAATGACTGATGTTTTTTAAGGATTTTGCATAATCTGGTTACCATGGGTCGAGAATTGGAAAGGTCGAACGTGAGTGTGATTGGAGTAATTCGCCGTTACGAGAAATAGCTTAGTGATGGACTTTCACACATATTTATTCCTTCTTTTAAATGTCTATACATACATACATACATACATACAATACCATATATTATATATGATATATTATATATATATATATACACACAACACACACACCATATATATATATATATATATACACAAACACCCATATACATATTGTATATCTGCGCCCGCCCAGATATGCATGCATATATACAAGAATGTATATATGTATGTAAGTGGCGTGTTTCATTAACATATATACACCACTCCTTTCTTTCCCCGTTGCAAGCGATAACTATACAAACATTAATTTAAATTTCAATGAACGCACCCACCCTCCGAATGGAAATGCATAAATGATAACGGTAAATAAACGGTGTGCCAGGCGCGCAGGATAGCGCCGGGGATCCTGCGAAGGATTTCAATCTATAATACATACACACACACACTCTCTCTCTCTCCTCTCTCTCTCTCTCTCTCATCTCTCTCTCATTCTGCATTAATTGTGTTGTCAGTGAATGTAAAACGGGATGAATAATGGATCCCGGTATATGTAAACACAATCAAAACTTCCGTCCGGACCGTGACTCGATTTGGCTACGCATGCCGGCAGTCCCAGTGATGAATATGCCGACAACAAATACTATATTAACAGTTCAGGAGGCTCAGGACAAAGGCAGATCTCCTTTTTTTTTTAACAGTTCAGATTCATGATGGAGGCAAGTCTTCCGTTTTTTTTTTTTTTTTTAAACCAATTCAGATGAAACAATGAAGGCAAGATCTTCCATTTTATTTATTTATTCTTTTTTTTTTCTTTTTTTTTACAGTTCAGATTCACGATAAAGGCAAGTCATCGGTTATTTTATTTTTATTTTTTTACAGTTCACATTCATGATAAAGGCAAGACTTTTTTTTTTCCTAATATTGTTTTTTTCTTTTTTTTACAGTTCACATTCATGATAAAGGCAAGACTTTTTTTTCCTAATTATTTTTTTTCTTTTTTTACAGTTCACATTCATGATAAAGGTAAGACTTTTTTTTTTCCTAATTTTTTTTTTTTTTCTTTTTTTACAGTTCACATTCATGATAAAGGCAAGACTTTTTTCTTCCTCTAATTATTTTTTTTCCTTTTTTTACAGTTCACATTCATGATAAAGGCAAGACTTTTTTTTCCACTAATTATTTTTTTTTCTTTTTTTACAGTTCACATTCATGATAAAGGCAAGACTTTTTTTTTTCCTAATTATTTTTTTTTTTTTTTTTTTACGGTTTTCACATTCATGATAAAGGCAAGACTTTTTTCTTTCCTAATTATATTTTTTTTCCTTTTTTTACAGTTCACATTCATGATAAAGGCAAGACTTTTTTTTTCCTAATTATTATTTTTTTCCTTTTTTTTACAGTTCACATTCATGATAAAGGCAAGACTTCCTTTTTTTCCTAATTATTTTTTTTTTTACAGTTCAGATGGACGATGAAGGCAAATTTACAATTTTTTTTATTCTTTTTTTAATTTTCTGGTGAATATAAACGGTGTCCTAAACGAACTGAGAATAAATTCTTGTGGAAAATAATGAAGAGTCGTGTCAATCACTGATGGGAAAAGTGGTAAGTCACGAATTACGAAGATAATCATAATAAAAAAAAAAAGAAACACAATATAAAGGTACTTCACAAATTAAAACTTATAAAAACACATCTATTTAAAGAGGATGAGACCATCAAAGGCTAGAAGGGACACAGGTCTTCCGTAAAAACAAATGATAAACATAAACAATAAACAACTAAACAAGTTGTAATAGACAAGATAGAAAAATAAAAGAAAGCTGTGCTGACCCATTTCATTCTACCAGACTGGAGGCACCACCATCCGTCCACTAATATCAAAAGCAACCTAATTTAACGATCCAGGTAAAACCAGCGGCCAAAAATAAAGGCAGAAGAAATGCACCTCAATCGTAGCATATTTAAGGTACTAGGCTGATATTTTATATTTTTACTTTATTTAATAGTACAAAAGATAACCGTTACAAACAAATATTGATTTCAACCCGACTTATAAAGTGTTGCGTGATGTCTTATCTTCCAACGAGTAATGAGCTCTTCTCTCTTTATACAAACACGTATTCATACATACATAGTACATATATACATATATATATATATATAATAATGTATACATACATGCCATAAGTGTAACATGTATAAAAACAAAACACATCAACGCCAATAAAAAAAAAAAAAAAAAATGCTCTCCACCACACTCCCTGCCCCTAACTCGCCCCCCCCCCCCCCCCCAACACCACCCTATTCCTATACCCCACCCACATCCCAAACCCTATAGACCGAAATAAAAATTGCAATACATCCCAGGCGGCGAAACAATACCACCACTATCCGAATTTGCAGAGGAAAAGAAGGAGGAGGAGGAGGAGGAGGAGGAGGAGAGCGGCATATTCGCAAAAAATCGCGCGAAGGCCTCCAAACGATTGATGGCTCAAATTTTCGGGTGATATCTCTTCTCTCTTGCAGGATCCCTCCTAAATACGTCGGCCGAATGGCTTTCGATATAAGGCTCGCTTCAAAAATACGAGCGCCGTCTCTCCATTCTGGATTCCCTCTCAAAAAAAAAAAAAAAAAAAAAAAAAAAAAAAAAAAGAAGAGAGAGAGAGAGAGAGAGAGAGAGAGAGAATACACCATGTCTATCTGGCCTCTTTTCCTTTATGCCATGTTAAATTTTACAAAAATGTCTTTGAACACAAAACTATCAGCACAATTTCGTGTATTATCCATGCAAATTCAGCACTTAATTGAACAAACTCAAACCTAAAAAAAGAAAAAAAAATCTCCACTTTTAAGGGGATATCCGGTTGTTTTAATTATTTTGTAACTAGAAAACACGGCCACAGGTACGACTAAAATACATCTACATGTTGGCAACATATATCTTTATTTTGTGCAGTTTAAAGTGAAGAAAATTGATATAGAAGGCTTTTCAACACCACTGTGCAAACCTACAACTAGGTAAACTGATATGGATGTTAGAATGAGTATAAATTGGGCCGGAGTGTCTTCGGCGCAATCAAGTTTTCTCTATAGCTTATAATCAAGGCCGTCGTAAACAGAACTATCTTTTGGTTGTCTCGTTATAATGCTGCATGAGCCGCGGGCTATGAAACCTCTCAGCCGGCCGTGGTGGCCTGTGTTGTCGCGTTGCCAGAAGCACGATCATGGCTAACTTTAACCTTAAATAATAATAATAAAAAAAAAAAAAAACTACTGAGGGTAGAGGGCTGCAATTTGGTATGTTTGATGATCGGAGGGTGGATGATCAACATACCAATCTGCAGCCCTCTAGCCTCTAGCGGACAGAACAAGTACGGACGGACAGACAAAATCATCTCAATATTTTTCTTTTACATAAAAAATAAAAAGCAATGACGTAATAAATGAATAAAAAAAGACCAAAATGCAAGTGTAACAAAGCAACAAAACCAGTAAAAAGGAAATATTGCACAATGTTCCAAAATATCTGATAACAGATGTACCAAAAAATAATTACTGCAAGTCACACCTGGAAGGTAGTGAAAACAAAACATCAAACTCTAAAATGATCAACTAAAAAGCTATTTCATTATCAGGGAGCACATCAGATCTTTTCAATACGCTGATGCCCTACATGAGATTACAATTGTTTTACATTTAATGACAAGCCAAGTTACTACGATAAAGGCAACTTACCCGTAAGAACCGAGTTACTCGCTATATTGCCTCGGTATACAACGTTTGTTACGGTGGGCAAACGTACCTGGAAAAAAATAAACGTACGTTACTGTTAAGTTTGCCGAAAACAATAACCAGCATCCACATTTATACAAGACCAGGTAAATACAGTGCTAGCGGATCCAGAAACATTTCATGAAAGCAGGGAGCAATTTTCGTGTGTGTGTGTGTGTGTGTGTGTGTGTGTGTGTGTGTGTGTGTATAAAATGCTAGCTTCATATGAAGTACTTCTGTCTTATTATATAGTATAATATATTTTCTTCAGCACTTCAGTAATTAAGTATAGAAATTATGAAATGGACAGCAATAGCCTGTTCTATCAAGAATAACGAATCTATTATTATTATATTATTATTATTATTATTTATTATTATTATTATTATTATTATTTTTTTCTTTTTTCAAAATTTTCTTATTTCTATAATAATTGTTTTATTTTATCCCATTTTCATATTTTCATTTACTATTATCTAAATCTGGTGAACAGTCAGTGAACTGCACATGGAAATTCTACAAATAACGAGGTAATTACTATTACAAGAATGTATCGAATTTCGTTGACTGATACTGATTTTCGTTTTTATCATTTTTTTTATTAATGATGAGAAGAAGCATAGTGGCATTATGAATGAAAGATGGACTGACATCAACAAAGTTCGCCAATGTCAGAAAAAAAAACAACTTTTTACAATTCAATACACGTGAGAACAAACATCCTCATCCTGCAAGTTATACACACTTACAAATACATCCTGTCCAAAAAGGGGTTTTCAGCTGAACATTTAAAGACAGAAAGAGAGAAGAAACGATCATCAATTTCAGAAAAAATAACTTGTTATAATTCATTATACGTGCGAACGAAAATATTCCTCCAAGTCATACACAGTTACAAATACATCCTGTCCAAAGAGGGTTTTCAGCTGAACCTTTAAAGACAGAATAAGAGAAAGAACGATCATCAATTTCAGAAAAAAAATAACTTGTAATAATTCAATATACGTGCGAACGAAAATCATCTTAAATATTCCTGCAAGTCATACAAACTTACAAATACATCCTGTCTTAAGGGGGTTTTCAGCTAAAAAGTTAGAAGACAGAGAAAGAGAGAATCACAAGAAAAACACCGTATAAGAAAGTTACACCACACCTGAACGAAAGTAGCTTTCGAAAATCCCAAACGCAAACCCACCGGTGCATGTGGAAGAAAATTAGGGAGTCTCTCTCTCTCTCTCTCTCTCTCTCTCTCTCTCTCTCTCTCTCTCTCTCTCTCTCTCTCTCTCTCTCCGTCTCAATCAAATCGCAAAATGACTTGGCCACCAATTACCATACCCTAAAAACTTCCGGAGGCAAAAGTATGGCGCCTTTAAAGTCGGGCTCTCTATGAATAATCAATAAGGCGTCTCTCCCAAAAACCCTTGATTAATGAATATTTCTCATTAGCACAGTCGGAAAAAATAGGCTGTTCCGGACGGGAGGTATCCCAAGATGGATTTGCCCCGACCGAGGGATGTGAAGGTGCAGAAGGAGAGAGAGAGAGAGAGAGAGAGAGAGAGAGAGAGAGAGAGAGAGAGAGAGAGAGAGAGAGAGAGAGAGAGGCTCCAGCGAAAAGCAAGCCTCAAAGCAGAAACAATATCGAAAGCCTTTGATTAAGTCTTGTTGCAAATAAAAGTGAAGAGAGAGAGAGAGAGAGAGAGAGAGAGAGAGAGAGAGAGAGAGAGAGAGAGAGAGAGAGAGAGAGAGAGAGAGACGTCCATGAATATTCTCTTCTGAGACGCTTATTGCATAAAAATTTAAAACAGGGAAAAAAAATTCAAATACTAAAATCAGGAATATTTTGTTGGCTTGGAATTACGAGAACATGATAATTGTCCGCTGAATATTCTATGTCTGATAAATTTTATTAAACGAACGGAGATTACTAAAAAAAAAAAAGTTAATTATCAAATTCAGGAAAATGTTTGTCGACTTGGAATTACGTGGCCAAATCTATATAGTTCGTGATAACTGGCCACTATAGTCAATCCCAAATAATACTTATGATACAAAATGATCTTCACTTTCATCTGTTGTTACAGAAACCTTTTCAATAATAAATTCAGGAAAATTTTTCACGACATATATCAGTGAATATTCTATGTTTGATAATTTTGAGAAAAAGGATAGCATCAATTTGCGTTTGTTGTTACAGAAACCACTGGAATTTTGCAATTCTTATGAAACAGGGTCAATCGAAAAAAAAAAAAATAAAAAATAAAATAAAGCAAGGCAATGATCCGACCAGCCAGCCTTGCTCAAGGCGGCGTTGCTAAAATTCTACGGGTGTAAAAATTAGAGCATTGTTTCACCAACAAAAATTAAAATAAATACGCTATATTCTACTAGAAATAAAAATTGTTTTGTACTGTCTACCATGAACGCTATTTATTTTTTTGTTTTTAAGTTTTTATCCTAATAGTTAAAATAAATCAATAAATATCCTATCCTATAATTCCAGTTATCTTTAACTCAAACGCGAAACACCACCTTTTTCAGACCCTTTTTGGCTTTCCTATCCCCCCCCCCCCAACCCGCCCCCGTCACAACAAGAGCAACAACAACAACAACAAAAACAACACAGTAGTTTGCAAGCTTACTCCCCTACCCCAGTAAGCGCAAAATAAAAGAAGTTTGTAAAATACAACACTCAAAAAAATGTATGTATGGATTATAATAATAATATATTATATATATATATTATATAATATATATAAATATATATATAATATATTATTATAAATATACTCTAAACCTCCCTCCTTCTCTCGCCTTTATTTCCATCCGCAGATTGGTCTAACGAAAATGGGGGGTAAATGGGAAAAAATATAACTTTATTTTTAAACAATCCATCAAAATTGGTCCCGCGGAAATATGACCGTTTCTGAAGGCGTTGGAGGAGAGAGAGAGAAAGAGAGAATGAGAGAGATGAGAGATAGGAGACGAGAGAGAGCGAGAGAGAGAGAGAGAGCAAGGAGGAGGTTCCTGTTCAGAAAACACGGAAATCGTTTTATGATGTTTTTGCAATTTATTCGCGCATAGGGCGAAACAAGCTTGGAATTATTCGTTGAAATTTCCGTTTGGTAGAAGTTCGTTTCGCTTTTCGCTGATAAGAACGAATGACAAAAACAGAAACAGAATTTCGTAGAAAATTCCGGGGTATTTATTTCCCAACATACATTGTGTGGGCGGCAAAAGAAAAAATATTTAATTCGAAAAAAAATACACTGAAATCTGAAAAAATTGAATATATGAGGAATTACAAAATGCATTGTTCAGCAGAGAGAGAGAGAGCGATGAGAGAGAGAGAGCGGAGGGGGAGGAGGCCAAGTGAGGAGAGAGACGCGAGTCAGAGAGGAGAGACCGGGAAGGGGGAGAGAGGGAGAGAGAGAGAGTGGAAAGCTTACAACCTAGTTCTATCTTCCTAAGTGAGAGAGAGAGACGAGAGAATGAAGGTGAGCGAGAAGGAGAGGGGAGAGAGAGATGAAGAGGGATAGAGGAATGAGGACCTTTTACTTCAGATTTATCCATTATTCGTTTTTTTATTTCATGTTCGCCTTCATTTATATCAATTACTTATTCATACAAATTCTTTTCACTTGAAACTATTCCTTACCTTTACTTGTTAAACGGGCAAAAATTATAATTGGGTTCATTCTTACAACAGTATTGATGGAAAACCGTAAAAATAACTGAATATAATTGGCAATTACATACAGTGTAGAGCTGTTTCTTTAAAACTAAATGTCTCAATACAAAAACATGATTATTTTCTTTACAAACAACCTTTTGACTTATAAGAAACTTACATGCATCAATTCACGTTTTAATTATAGTCAAGTTACGTGCATCAATATGCTTCGTAATTATAGTTAAGTTATACACATCAATATGCACTGTTTTGTATAACAGAAACAAAGGGTAACGCAGAAGAGGAATAATTGAGCGAATAACGGCAAAATGAAAACATAATACTGGATAACATAAACACGGCTGTAACATAAAGGGAACAGCATACTTTGCTCTAACAAAAAGCCCCATTAACGAAAGATATGCTTCATAATTTTCCCAAGAAAATGGCGTCCAGAGTGAAATCCAAGAGATTCCTGGAATAGGTTACCAGGAATAGATTACAAGCCGAAGATCATTAAACGTTACGAACGTTATAGTTACTGGAAGAGACTAGAGATAATAGCGTAACATATCAAGGATGGGATCTCTAAGCCATTTCAAAATAGCAAAGGTGACTTTGACTAAAGATATCGGGTTCCCGATAGTCGCTTCCATGAAGACAAATTATCATCTTTTTTCATCTTATTTAAAACTGTTATTATATAAGCTCCCCTTCACAAAATTATATTGCGCAGTTCAGTTAGACTGTCGTACATTTTAATACAACTCATCTTTTTTTTTTCTAAAACGTTCATTATACAAGCTCCCCTAGCAAAATTATATTACGTGGTAGCTCAGTTTAGAGGGTCGTACCTTTTGAAACAACATATAATTCTTTTATAACTTCATAATTTTTTTTTTTACTAAAGGCTTCGCTCGGAATTATATTACGTAGTTCAGCTCAGACAGTCACACCTATTCAGACAACTTTTTATTTATTGAATTAGTTTATAATCACAGAATTATATAACATAGTTCAGTTACCAAAGTTACACCCACTGAGTCAACATTTTATTTATTGATTTGATTATAACTTTGTTATGAAAAGCTCCCATCACATAATTATATTACATAGTTCAGTTCACACTGTCACGCCTATTTATACAACTTGCAATTTATACATTGATCCGTAACTTTCGTAATAAAAGTTGGCCATAACTAAATGAAATGATGCAGTTAACTTTAAATGGGGGACATGACTTCCTTCGCCTTTTTCCCAATCTTCGGCCTGCGCCTAATGACACGTGAGACATCTCACAGTGATATCGTATCCAATTCTATTTGATTGACAGTCTCATTACCATTCCTTATTAGAGAAATCGGCTGGAAACAATGAATTCCCACAAGAAGCACTGGAATTGGTAACGCAGAAGACGATTTCCTCGCAGGGGGAATTTTGCTTTTGTAGTATGCAAACAAGAAAAAAAAATCAGACTCCAGTTAGTTAAGGAGCAAAAGATTTATTTAAGAAATCACATAACATTGGAGTCTATTCACACTCGCGTTGGTGGAGTACTAAACGATTTACTTCTAAATTACAAAATCTCTGACTTTAACATGGAGAAAAATATGTATATTATATGTATTAGAACAAAGGATTTATTTAGCAAACAAGAAAAAAAAATCAGACTCCAGTTAGTGAACGAGCAAAAGATTTATTTAAGAAATCACATAACATTGGAGTCTATTCACACTCGCGTTGGTGGAGTACTAAAGGATTTACTACCGAAATTAGAAAATCATAGACTTTAACAAGGAGAAAAAAAAATTAGATTTTACATTACAACAACAGAACAAAGGATTTATTTAAAAAATTACATAACATTGAATTCTACCACAGATATCAATCCATTGTAAGTAAAGGGTCTCATGTTGGTAAGGAGTAGAAGGATTTACTTCCGAAACTAGAAAATCATAGACTTTAACATGGAGACATTTTCTTTTTTTTATTTTACGTATTAGAACAAATGATTTATTTTAGAAATAAAATATAAACAATGGAGTCTGCCGCGATTTTAATTCACGTGTAGGTTGGAGACTGAAGGATTTACTTCCGAAACTAGGCATAGACTTCAACAAGGACAAAATTTAGATTTTTACATATTAGAACAAGAAAACAAAAGATGTATTTTAAGAATTACATAACAATGAAGTCTACCACAGAGTAATTCATACTCGTGTTGGTGGGGTACTAAAGGATTCACTTCCGAAATTACAAAGTCACTGACTTTAAACACGGAAAAAAAATTTAGATTTTACGGTATTAGAACAATTGAAAATAGACTCCTTGAAAAGACATAGAGTATAAAAAAAAATCCCTCTAGACATAATCTGGAAACCAGAAAAATGCTGTTCCCTGAAATGCATTATTTTACAATAACGTCACATAAAATTCCGATAGTAACTACTTATGTCTAAAGAGAACCAAATCTTGAAATAATGGACATAATAAGAACAGCTTTTGTGAAGAATTTGACTAACGCACAAAGTTAACTTTCTAAGAATATTATATCATATCTTCCTAGAAAATATGCAACTGCAGTATCTGAGATGATGGGGCAAAGATGTTGCAAATATATTAAGGCTAAATGAACCCGATATGACTGACACTTCTATTCTCAAATAATCTGGTGTTGCAGAGGCAAAGACGTAAGCAGTCAAAGAGCTTGTATTCTTAACATTATAAACCCGGTAGGGAGGTAATGCCGTCAGTAGCTATACTGTAGGAATTACTTAAAAGTTCTTTGCAGTGTGCCTTCGGCCACTAGCTGCAACCCCTTTCGTTCCGTTTACTGTACCTCCTTTCCTATTCTCTTCCTTCCATCTTACTTTCCACCCTCTCCTAACGATTGATTCATAGTGCAACTGCTTTGAGGTTTCTTCCCCCTTGTTACACCTTTCAAACCTTTTACTGTCAATTTCCGTTTCAGCGCTGAATGAATTCATAGGTCCCAGTGCTTGGCCTTTGGCCTAATTTCCGTATCCAAGCAATTTACATTATAAAAGTTTCTTGTCTAAAAATTGTGACAGCGAAAGATTAAGATACTTTATTTTCAACAATAGATTATATGAGACAAATAAAAATTTAGAGAGATGCTATGTCCCATTACAATGATGACTAATTTCAATTACTAAGGTCATAGACTGATTAAGATACAAGACCGAATACAGGAGTAAAAACTCCATTAATTATGACAAGATCATTATTGCAAATACCTTAAGTGGTCCTTGGCGCTGATGAAATCTATTATAATGAACACACAGCAGACCTTGTCAAATGCAGTGGAATAGTACTGCCTTAAATCGTATCAAATCTACGGCAGAAATACAACAGAAATACAGCATTCATAAACGCAATGGAAACGTTGTCAATACAACAACAATACACAACACGTAAGAGTATTTGGGAGTGAGTATAATTGCAAGCAATTCTCAAGAGTTACAGCACACTCGCATTCGTATATACAACAGCAAACTGTGATTGCATGAAGTACCTGGAAAGTGTGACGTCGTTCTATAATATAAACTCTTTACGAAATGAGAATAAGATATTGAAATAGCCTATAAGTACATAAGGAACGAGAGGAGCTTTCAGCAGAAGGGAACAGAATGCTTATGCTTTGGCTTGCTAAAACAATCGTCTCACTGGGGGGAAAATATCAAAGCAGGCGAATGAATAAATTACCTTGGGAAAGAGAAATGATATTGAAAATGAAGAAAATCTCAACATACCCAAAGATATACATATTATGTTAAGATTCATTTATAATGCCATAGAATGAGCAAGGGTATCAGTTGGGTATGAAAGCAAACAGTGAAATTATGGAGTTTGAGTTTCACGTGCCAGAGACAGGAAGCGCAACTCTCCTTAAATTGTCATACGATGAACTTGCAAAAACTAACTTCTTTTTGACACACACACACACACACACACACACACACACACCCCCACACACACCACACACACACACACACAACACATATATATATATATATATATATATATAGAATAATTATCACATCGAACCGTGATCCATTTATATATCAATTCAAGCTACCAGATGTCCTTTTAATATCTAAATTCACTTTACCTCCCAAATGATATATTTTCATATATGTACCGAAGGGGAATTTTCTAATTGATAATAATTTCGTCCCCCCATGGGATCGAACCACCGTCCAAGTGGACGGGGACGAAATCAGGACAGTCAGTGACGCTATCCAATCAGCCAACAGAGACGCTATAAGTTCATATCGATTCTGACCTTACAAATTACCCTCGATCTGGATGCTTTCGTAATTAGAATCGATATGGAACCCGTCTACCATGTTGGCCAATTCGAGCGTTTGACAGCACGTAGCCTTTGTTATGAATAATTATCACATCGAACCTGATCCAGATCCATTTATATATCAATTCAAGCTACAGATGTCCTTTAATATCTAAATTCACTTTACCTCCCAAATGATATATTTTCATATATTGTACCGAAGGGGAATTTTCTAATTGATAATAATTTCGTCCCCCCATGGGATCGAACCACCGTCCAAGTGGACGGGGACGAAATCAGGACAGTCAGTGACGCTATCCAATCAGCCAACAGAGACGCTATAAGTTCATATCGATTCTGACCTTACAAATCACCCTCGATCTTGGATGCTTTCGTAATAGAATCGATATGGAAACCCCGTCTACCATGTTGGCCAATTCGAGCGTTTGACAGCACGTAGCCTTTTTTTTTTTGTTGCCTTATGAATAATTATCACATCGAACCGTGATCCATTTTATATACAATTCAAGCTACAGATGTCCTTTAATATCTAAATTCACTTTACCTCCCAAATGATATTTTATATTCATATATGTACCGAAGGGGAATTTTCTAAATTGATATAATTTGCGGCCCCCCCATGGGATCGAACACCGTTCCAAGTGGACGGGGACGAAAATCAGGACAGTCAGTGACAGCTATCCAATCAGCCACACAGAGACGCTATAAGTTTCATATCGATTCTGACCCTTACAAATCACCCTCGATCTGGATGCTTTCGTAATTAGAATCGATATGGAAGGAACCCCGTCCTACCATGTTGGCCAATTCGAGCGTTTGACAGCACGTAGCCCTTTTGTTATGAATAATTATCACATCGAAACCGTGATCCATTTATATATCAATTCAAGCTACAGATGTCCTTTAATATCTAAATTCACTTTACCTCCCAAATGATATATTTTCATATATGTACCGAAGGGGAATTTTCTAATTGATAATAATTTCGTCCCCCCATGGGATCGAACCACCGTCCAAGTGGACGGGGACGAAAGCAAGGACAGTCAGTGGACGCTATCAAGTCAGCCAACAGAGACGCTATAAGTTCATATCGATTCTGACCTTACAAATCACCCTCGATCTGGATGCTTTCGTAATTAGAATCGATATGGAACCCCGTCTACCATGTTGGCCAATTCGAGCGTTTGACAGCACGTAGCCTTTTGTTATGAATAATTATCACATCGAACCGTGATCCATTTATATATCAATTCAAGCTACAGATGTCCTTTAATATCTCAAATTCACTTTACCTCCCAAATGATATATTTTCAATATGTACCGAAGGGGAATTTTCTAATTGATAATAATTTCGTCCCCCCATGGGATCGAACCACCGTCCAAGTGGCGGGGACGAAATCAGGACAGTCAGTGACGCTATCAATCAGCCAACAGAGACGCTATAAGTTCATATCGATTCTGACCTTACAAATCACCCTCGATCTGGATGCTTCGTAATTAGAATCGATATGGAACCCCGTCTACCATGTTGGCCAATTCGAGCGTTTGACAGCACGTAGCCTTTTGTTATGAATAATTATCACATCGAACCGTGATCCATTTATATATCAATTCAAGCTACAGATGTCCTTTAATATCTAAATTCACTTTACCTCCCAAAATGATATATTTTCATATATGTACCGAATGGGAATTTTCTAATTGATAATAATTTCGTCCCCCCATGGGATCGAACCACCGTCCAAGTGGACGGGGACGAAATCAGGGACAGTCAGTGACGCTATCCAATCAGCCAACAGAGACGCTATAAGTTCATATCGATTCTGACCTTACAAATCACCCTCGATCTGGATGCTTTCGTAATTAGAATCGATATGGAACCCCGTCTACCATGTTGGCCAATTCGAGCGTTTGACAGCACGTAGCCTTTTGTTATGAATAATTATCACATCGAACCGTGATCCATTTATATATCAATTCAAGCTACGAAAGCATCCAGATCGAGGGTGATTTGTAAGGTCAGAATCGATATGAACTTATAGCGTCTCTGTTGGCTGATTGGATAGCGTCACTGACTGTCCTGATTTCGTCCCCGTCCACTTGGACGGTGGTTCGATCCCATGGGGGGAGGGGGACGAAATTATTATCAATTAGAAAATTCCCCTTCGGTACAATATATGAAAAAATATATCATTTGGGAGGGTAAAGGTAATGAATTTAGATATAAAGGACATCTGTAGCTTGAATTGATATATAAATGGATCACGGTTCGATGTGATAATTATTCATAACAAAAGGCTACGTGCTGTCAAAAAAAACGCTCGAATTGGCCAACATGGTAGACGGGGTTGGTTCCATATCGATTCTAATTACGAAAAGCATCCAGATCGAGGTGATTTGTAAGGTCAGAATCGATATGAACTTATAGCGTCTCTGTTTTGGCTGATTGGATAGCGTCACTGACTGTCCTGATTTCGTTCCCCCCCCGTCCACTTGGACGGTGGTTCGATCCCATGGGGGGACGAAATTATTATAATTCAATTAGAAAAATTCCCCTTCGGTACATATATGAAAATAATATCATTTGGGAGGTAAAGTGAATTTAGATATTAAAGGACATCTGTAGCTTGAATTGATATATAAATGGATCACGGTTCGATGTGATAATTATTCATAACAAAAGGCTACGTGCTGTCAAACGCTCGAATTGGCCAACATGGTAGACGGGGTTCCATATCGATTCTAATTACGAAAGCAATCCAGATCGAGGGTGATTTTGTAAGGTCAGAATATCGATATGAACTTATAGCGTCTCTGTTGGATGATTGGATAGCGTCAATGACTGTCGGATTTCGTCCCCGTTCCACTTGGACGGTGGTTCCGATCCCATGGGGGGACGAAATTATTAATCAATTAGAAAATTCCCCTTCGGATACATATATGAAAAAATAATCAATTTGGGAGGTTAAAAGTGAACTTTAGATATTAAAGGACATCTGAATAGCTTTGAATTGATATATAAATGGATCACGTTCGATGTGATAAGTTATCATAACCAAAGGCTACGTGCTGTCAAACGCTCGAATTGGACCAAACATGGTACGACGGGGTTCCATATTCGATTCTAATTACGAAACGCATCCAGATCGAGGGTGATTTGTAAGTCGAATCAAAAAAAAGAATCGATGAACTTTATAGCGTCTCTGTTGGGCTGATTGGGACTAGCGTACTGACTGTCTGATTCGTCCCCGTCCACTTGGACGGTGGTTCGATTACCCATGGGGGGGACGAAATTATATCAATTAGAAAATTCCCCTTCGGTACATATATGAAAATATATCATTTGGGAGGTAAAGTGAATTTAGATATTAAAGGACATCTGTAGCTTGAATTGATATATAAATGGATCACGGTTCGATGTGATAATTATTCATAACAAAAGGCTACGTGCTGTCAAACGCTCGAATTGGCCAACATGGTAGACGGGTTCCATATCGATTCTAATTACGAAAGCATCCAAGATCCGAGGGTGATTTGTAAGGTCAGAATCGATATGAACTTATAGCGTCTCTGTTGGCTGATTGGATAGCGTCACTGACTGTCCTGATTTCGTCCCCGTCCACTTGGACGGTGGTTCGATCCCATGGGGGACGAAATTATTATCAATTAGAAAATTCCCCTTCGGTACATATATGAAAATATATCATTTGGGAGGTAAAGTGAATTTAGATATTAAAGGACATCTGTAGCTTGAATTGATATATAAATGGATCACGGTTCGATGTGATATTATTCATAACAAAAGGCTACGTGCTGTCAACGCTCGAATTGGCCAACATGGTAGACGGGGTTCCATATCGATTCTAATTACGAAAGCATCCAGATCGAGGGTGATTTGTAAGGTTCAGAATCGATATGAACTTTATAGAAAAGTATCTTGTTGGCTGATTGGATAGCGTACTGACTGTCCTGATTTGTCGTCACTTGGACGTCGAATCCCATGGTGGGACGAAAATTATATCAATTAGAAATTCCCCAATTCGGTACATATATGAAAATATATCATTTGGGAGGTATGGAATAGATATAGGACACTCTGTAGCTTGAATTGATATATTTAAAAATGGATCACGGTTCGATGTGATAATTATTCATAACAAAAGGCTACGTGCTGTCAAACGCTCGAATTGGCCAACATGGTAGAACCGGGGTTCCATATCGATTCTAATTACGAAAGCATCCAGATCGAGGGTGATTTGTAAGGTCAGAATCGATATGAACTTATAGCGTCTCTGTTGGCTGATTTGGAATAGCGTCACTGACTGTCCTGATTTCGTCCCCGCCACTTGGACGGTGGTTCGATCCCATGGGGGGACGAAATTATTATCAATTAGAAATTCCCCTTCGGTACATATATGAAAATATATCATTTGGGAGGTAAAGTGAATTTAGATATTAAAGGACATCTGTAGCTTGAATTGATATATAAATGGATCACGGTTCGATGTGATAATTATTCATAACAAAAAGGCTACGTGCTGTCAAACGCTCGAATTGGCCAACATGTAGACGGGGTTCCATATCGATTCTAATTACGAAAGCATCCAGATCGAGGGTGATTTGTAAGGTCAGAATCGATATGAACTTATAGCGTCTCTGTTGGCTGATTGGATAGCGTCACTGACTGTCCTGATTTCGTCCCCGTCCACTTGGACGGTGGTTCGATCCCATGGGGGGACGAAATTATTATCAATTAGAAAATTCCCCTTCGGTACATATATGAAAATATATCATTTGGGAGGTAAAGTGAATTTAGATATTAAAGGACATCTGTAGCTTGAATTGATATATATATATATATATATAAATATATATATATATATATATATATATATATATATATATATACATGCAAAATACTCTCTCTCGTCAGCCTGTAATGAAAGATTCTATTTTTTCTCGTGCACTATCAGGACCTGTCGAACAACACATTAACTCTCTCTCTCTCTCTCTCTCTCTCTCTCTCTCTCTCTCTCTCTCAGTTCCTTTCATTGATTTTTTTTCATGCCTCGTAGGACCTACCGAGCGACCCATCATCAACTGAATACGAAACTTTGCGAATCCAGACTTCCAGAGTACGCAGAAGTTCTCAGACTACGCAAGACTAACCTCGAACTTCTTCCCCTCGCCCCCTCCCCGGCACCGCTGACTTCCGTTTGCCAAAATTTAGGTCTCTAATCAATTATCAATTCGACAAAAAAAAAAAAAAAAAAAAAAAAAAGGAAAAAAAAAAAAAAAAAAAAAAACTGCAGTCGAACTGGTGAACTCATCTCCAAAGTTTGAACTGGTGACTCACAAGTTTCTGACGAGGTATAAGTCTCTAATGTTGTTATTATTATTATTATTATTATTATTATTATTATTATTATTATTATTATTATTTATTCTGTTAATGAAGAATGGCAGAAATTAAGCGAGTTGATTTTATATATATATATATATATATATATATATATATATATATATATATAAATATATACATATATATATATATATATATTATGATATTATAGTATATATATTATATATATCTATATATATATATATATGTAAAATCAACTCACTTAAATCTGCTATTCTCTTTAACAGAATGTGCCTGAAAGAGGGTCTTTTACCAAAATATATTATTATTATTTTTATTTATTATTATTTATTATTATTATTATTATTATTATTATTATTATTATTCTGCTATTCTCTTTAACAGAATTTGCCTGAAAGAGGGTGTTTTACCAAAATATATTATTATTATTATTATTATTATTATTATTATTATTATTATTATTATTATTATTTATTTACAATATCGTATCTATGAACTAACAGACACGGAGAAACGTGAAACAAAATGGGAAATATAATAAACCACAGAAAACGCTACTCTTGAAGTACAGTGACGTACAGCGACAGGAGTTCTCTTAGTCCCGAATAATTGAAGTTACTTCGGTCATTTATCTATTTACCACTTATACTTCCCACTTACTTTCACAGATTCCAAAAAGCGCGCTCACGAAAAATAAAACACTAAGGTAAAATTAAGTGAGGGGAAATATTATGAAGACTGACGAAGAGATATAGATGGTAATAAGGAGTTTTAAATATTAGACAAATATGTGAATTTGATTGAATAACTGATGAGATGCAACTGGGAGATGTTGAAGGGCAACTGAGTAGCAGGATATAGTCTCTAAAATATGCCTACTTGAAGGAGAGGGTGAAAGGAATAATTATCCCTTGGTAGGAAGAGACTTATGACAAAGGAAAGTGCAAAAGGAAGTGTGAGGAGGAGACTTACGGCAAAGGAAGTGTGATGGAGGAGACCAAGACAAAGGAAAATGCAAAGGAAGTGTGCTAGAGAAGACTTTGACAAAGGAAAGCTTCGCAGGATTTCCACTGACAAACTAACACGTAAGGCAGGAGGATTAAATACGCGAACACATATGCAGGATTAGATAACGAACAAGGGGGAGCTGATTGCAAAGGCACTTAATGGAGAGTAAGGCAGTGTGTTTGCATAGATGCACCGAGAGAAAAAAGATTATGTTACAAAAGATAGGCAAAGTAGCAGCTCAACAGACACTGGGGATCTGGTTTTCTAATAATCAGCAAAATCCTTTAAGCAACCAACATCCTACATTACAGCCTGCACTCAATTACTGTCTAGACATCGGAAATAACAGCAATTCCACATAGTGCCTAACCTAAAGTAAACAGTACTTTATACTTATCATTCAATGTGAGAGATTTACTTAAACATATATCTGGAATGGTAGCCGAGCGAAATTTGGTAATAATGTAGCCTATACGAACAAACGTCCGTTAATCTGATGTCCATTGAGTTAGGGTGTTATCTTATATATTACGGAAATGTTGAATTCGCGTGTATGGAGTTCAGACAAACCCGAACGCATATATTATTGAGAACACAATCGAATGCATTAAGAAGCGAACTGACTTTGACTACATACATTTATATCAGGTTACCATGACCGCCTCCCAAATAAAGCTGAAATTATTAAACGATGAATTTCATCAAAGGTTTTCACTTGCCAAATCACTCTTCAGATTCACTCACAGCAAAGTACTTATAAGAACGGTTAATTAATCTCTGGGGGAACGTGATCAAAACTTAATTTACAAGAGACATTTGTACAAGAATTTAAAGTAATGAAATAACTACAAACCGACCCAAACCTTTTCTTCAAAGTCACACGAATTTAGTGAGGAAAATCATTCTAAAATTTACGAATAAAAAAGTACACATGACAGCTATTACTCTATGGAAACGTGGTCCAAAAGCAGACCAGAGATATTCTAATTAGCAATTTTAAATGAATGATATAACCACACACCTACGTCAGTCGTTTATTTATTTACGAAAATGTTTTTTATTTTAATCTACGTATAACGAAGCCCTTGTATCTACTGTAAATGAGATTTATCAGACATACTTTTATATATAAAGAAAATAAATTAATGAAATAACCACACACATACCCAGACTTATTTACAACCCCGTCCCTCTCACCAGCGTAACACTAAATTTCAGCATCACGCCACAACCAAGAAGATTATTGCTAAATAAACAAATGACTGGGGCTCGATGGCGGGTATTTAGCGCCGCGGGAATGGGCACGCTATCTAAAGCCAAACAACTCTCGACGACGAAGGCTACAAGAAAATGAAAGAGGTCTGTTGTTCTTCCCGATCCCTCAGAAAAGGGCACCACGCGGCCGAACAACAAGTGGTTTCACTGCGTTGGCCGAGACGTCTCAAAGGGGCGACAGTACCCAAGATACCCAATGCCAGAATACTTAAAAGCTATCTGGTTGATTACTTTTATGAGATACGTTTGCTTAAGCGACGCCGATGTACGTAGCAACTGGCTGTGCGTAGTATTATACGAATAACAAGTATGATTCTGGAATGTCCTATTCCCATCTGACATAATATTATGACAAATGAATTTAACTGAGTCTATTTATACTAGGCAAAAAAGAAAAAGGGGGAGGGGGGCTATTAGAACGAGACTTTCACTGAAAAAATGATACACTCTTGTTACGGATAGTCATCATCTTCAGTAACGTCCATATTGCATGTTCATAAAATGTAGTAATGTCACACACACTTATAAGCACACCCATACACAATATACATACATACATATATATATATATATATATATATATATATATCTATATATATATATATATATATATACACACACACACACTCATACAAATACATATAAAACATATATATATATATATATATATATATATAATATATACACACACTCATACATACATATAAAACACTCCATATTTACTGGATCAGTGAAGACCTCCCTGGTGGATCTGCAGTCTGAAAACGGTTGTGTGTATGTTCGTCCAGTACTGTCTCTTTACTGTATATATGTATGTATATATATATATATATATATATATATATATATATATATATACACTAGACAAATACCAGCGGGGACCGTTAGACCCACAAGCCACTATTCCTTCAGCCCTCATCCACGCATCCCGAATGTCCAGTGGCCATTAGCCCCTCTTGATATTTTTGTAAACCCCATCCATCCAACCGATGATGCTGTATAGTATATGTATGTCACAGACGCCGCCGCCGTCGTAAGTCTCAATTTATCCGAGAGAGGCGTTGACAGATATCTGACATTCTGGTGGGTGGTATGAGTGTACTCCAAATACTTTCCATCTTTTTTTTTTCTGAAATATTTGTCTCCAAATACTTTCCATCTTTTTTTCCTGAAAGTATTTGGTCCTCCAAATACTTTGAAATCCTCCAATACTTTCATCTTTTTTTTCCCTGAAGTATTTGTCCTCCAAATACTTTCCATCTTTTTTTTCCTGAAAGTATTTGTCCTCCAAATACTTTCCATCTTTTTTTTCTGAAAGTATTTGTCCTCCAAATACTTTCCATCTTTTTTTTTTCCCTTGAAATATTTGTCCTCCAAATACTTTCCATCTTTTTTCTTTTTTTTTCCTGAAAGTATTTGTCCTCCAAATACTTTCCATCTTTTTTTTCCTGAAAGTATTTGTCCTCCAAATACTTTCCATCTTTTTTTTCCTGAAAGTATTTGTCCTCCAAATACTTTCCATCTCCTGAAAGTATTTGTCCTCCAAATACTTTCCAATCTTTTTTTTTTTCCTGAAAGTATTTGTCCTCCAAATACTTTCATTTTTTTTTCCTGAAACGTATTTGGTCCTCCAAAACTTTTTCCCATCTTTTTTTTACCTGAAAGTATTTGTCTAAACAAATAAACTTTCCTTTTTTTTTTTCCCCTTTGAAAGTATTTGTCCTCCAAATACTTCCCATCTTTTTTTCCTGAAAGTATTTGTCCTCCAAATACTTTCCATCTTTTTTTTTTCCTGAAAGTATTTGTCCTCCAAATACTTTCCATTTTTTTTCCTGAAAGTATTTGTCCCAAATCATATCTTTTTTTTTCCTGAAAGTATTTGTCCTCCAAATATTTCACTTTCATCCTCCAAATGAAAGTATTTGCCTCCAAATACTTTCTAAATTTTGTCCATGAAACTTCCATCTTTTTTTCCTCTTTTTTTTTCCTGAAAGTATTTGTCCTCCAAATACTTTCCATCTTTTTTTTTTTCCTGAAAGTATTTGTCTTCCAAATACTTTCCATTTTTTTTTCCTGAAAGTATTTGTCCTCCAAATACTTCCCATCTTTTTTTTTTTCTGAAAGCACGCCATGAAGTTCAGTGTTCATGAATAGTAAAACAATATGTGGGTAAGGAGGCGGGATCCCGCCCCCCCATTCTCTCTCCCATTTCCAGGGGAAGGGGTGGTGGTAGACTCAGAAGGGTGCTGGAAAGAAGACGCTAGCTGGAGAAAACTGTGATGGAACTGGAATGACATATGTAGAACTGGAATGACATATGTAGAACTGGAATGACATGTGTAGAACAGGGCATATACGCAGTATAGACAAACCACATCATACCATGAATTTATACACTGAATAAATCGATAGAATCTTTAATCAAGGCATTACCACTAAACTGGAACGCACAAGAACGTAAACAATAAATAAGCAAGTAAAAATTGCACCGAAGTTTCTTCGGCGTAATCGAGTTTTCTGTATAGCGTACAATGCTGTATGACACTCTCAGCCACGGCCCAGTGGTGGCATGAGGTGTTTGCACATATAGCGGTGCCAGACGCACGATCTTGGCTAACTTTTACCTTAACTCAAATAACGACTACCCAGGCTAGCGGGCTGCAAATTGTTAAGTTGATGATCCAGCCTCAAATCACACACTAAATTGCCGCCCTCTAGCCTCAGTAGTTTTTACTTTATGTAAGGTTAAAGTTAAATGATCGCGCGTCTGGCATCGCTATAGGTACCAACAACACAGGCCACCAGCGGCCTAGCCTGAAATTTCCATGGGTCGCGGCTGATTTTACTAGTTTATCTTCAGTACACTAGGTACTCAGAAATCGCTTCTCAGTAAACAACTGTAACTTTTGCAATTACTGAAATACAAACAAAATTTAGGTAGTCCACCGTATGAAGTCTGTGAGTGAAATAAACAAAAAGCAAACCAACGACTGTACCGTTCAGAAAATCTATTTCTATAATTTACTGGAGAAACGAAATTGAATTCCGTAAGTTACAACAAAATCCTCTATACCAAAAGTAAATTGACAGTAAACCCTAAGATTAACAGGCACCTCCATAGCAGACTTATGAGACAATAACAAAAGATTAAACGAAGACCTCGCATGAATTCCCAACACCATAACCCAAAACCAATGAAAGTTACAACCCAAAATCAACATAAATAAAAGAGAGTTTAAAACCCAGACTTGGACACCCCAAGCAAAATCCAACCCAAAACTCAACATCAGGACGACTCTGAAACCCAAATATCAGAACGACTTTGAAACCCACATACAAGAACAACTCTGAAACCCAACATCAGAATGGCTCTGAAACTCGTCAAACTTAAGAACGACCCTAAAACCCAAACATCAAACGACTCTGAAACCCAAACATCAAAACGACCCTGAAACGCAACATCAGAATGCCTCTGAAACCCACATACAAGAACGACTCTGAAATCCAACATAAGAACGAATTTGAAACCCAAGCTTAGAAAGAATCTGAAGCCCAAACATCAGAACGACTCTGAACCTAAATGCAAGAACGACTCTGAAACCCAAATACAAGAACGATTCTGAAACCCAAAACCAGAACGACCCTGAAACCCAAATATAAGAACGACTTCGAAACCCAAACATCAGAACGACTCTGAAACCCAAACATCAAAAACGACTTTGAAACCCAAACTTTAGACACCTAATACGAGGCGAGGCGCCTTAATTCTGTCTGGAATTCCAACAAGCGACGTCCCTGGCAGATGCCTCCGGCGGGTGTTGTTTCCACGGATCCCGGGAACCCAACAAGACCCATCAAGGCCCGACAAGAGCCACCACCAATCAGTCCTCACTGGCGACGCCTATGATGGTAATCCTTTGCCGGTCTCAGAATCTCATCATCAGTTTGTCTGGGATGAGACGAGGAGAAATCTTCCTGAATTCGGGAGCTGCAATGAATGAATGAGTGAAAGGGCCCCCCTTTGAGGCCGGCTCAGGTTGTTTCAGCCCCCCCCCCCCCCACCCCCCCCCCCTACCCCACCTTCTGAAACAATACGAGTACAGAATAGATCCTAACATGGACGGATATTCGCTCTCGATTCAGCTGCCACTCGCCCACCAACCAGAATTGAGCTGTCGCTCCCATTTCATTTTCAGTTCGATGCTCTCTCTCTCTCTCTCTCTCTCTCTCTCTCTCTCTTGCCATTGATTACATACCAGGCTTATTGTTTCCATATCATAAACACCCTCTCTCTCTCTCTCTCTCTCGTACACACACAAAAACACACAAAGATGACATGGATTACTTAGGTCACTCTATTGTTTCTGCATCACATTCTCTCTCTCTCTCTCTCTCTCTCTCTCTCTCTCTCTCTCTCGTCGAGGATTACGTGAAATACTCTACAATTTCTGTACCGCAAATAACCTCTGGTACAGAAACTAAAATGGGAACGTGTGTATTCACAGAAAAAAAAACACGTATGCACCCAATACACACACATACCGTAAACTTGCAAAACAAACGCTCGTGTGTTTTACTAAGGACCGTGGGAAGACCAGCATATGTATGGGGGGATAGATTTAATACTGATGGTTATAGCTGGTGTATTTACAAAGAAATAAAAATATGACGATGAATAATGTACAAACTTTATTTGAGTCTATCTACTGTTGGTAAGTTATCAGATACATTACCTACAATAAATAAATAAATAAAAAGTTAAACAAAACATATTGTGTTTGTGTGTGTGAGAGAGAGAGAGAGAGAGAGAGAGAGAGAGAGAGAGAGAGAGAGAGAGAGAGAGAGAGAGACCTTACCTTACAGACCTTACAGTTCGTTCGGGTTGCCCCAGGTCCCTCAGTGTGAGGCACCTCTAATGTCTACCAGAGAGTTGCTAGTACATCTTCCGGTATATAATCTTGGATGGTCTGGGATGCAGTTTAGATATTTGTCGAGCTTATTCTTAAACACATCTACGCTCACTCCTGATATATTCCTCAGATGAGCTGGCAACGCATTGAATAGACGCTGCATTATCGATGCTGGTGCGTAGTGGATTAATGTCCTGTGTTTCCTTTCTTTCCTTATTTTTTCCTGGTATTGTTTTGGGCACTATTAATCTACCTCTGCTTGCTCTTTCTGATATTTTTAGTTCCATGATATTTTCTGTTATTCCTTCTATCTGTTTCCATGCCTGAATTATCATGTAGCGTTCTTCTCCTTTCTAGACTATATAATTTTAATGATTGTAGTCTTTCCCAGTAGTCAAGGTCCTTAACTTCTTCTATTCTAGCTGTAAAGGACCTTTGTACACTCTCTATTTGTGCAATATCCTTTTGATAGTGTGGGTACCATATCATATTGCAATATTCAAGTGGACTACGAACATATGTTTTATAAAGCATAATCATGTGTTCAGCTTTTCTTGTTTTGAAGTGCCGTAACAACATTCCCATTTTTGCTTTACATTTTGCCAAAAGAATTGCTATTTGATCATGCATAACATGTTCCTATCATCATCACACCAAGGTCTTTAACTGCTTCCTTATTTGTGATTGTCTCATTATTAGGTCCCCTATATGCATATAGCTTTCCTTCTCTGTCTCCATAATTTATTGATTCAAATTTATCAGAGTTAAATACCATCCTATTTTCCTCTGCCCAATCATATACTTTGTTAAGGTCTCTTTGTAGAGCGTTCCTATCTTCATCACAAGTAATTTCTCTACTTATTCTTGTGTCATCAGCGAACTACTCACTACCGAATCCTTAACTTACTGTCTATGTCCTTCAATCATAATAACAAACAGTATTGCAGCTAACACCGTACCTTGTGGCACACCGGATATTACCTTGGTTTCATCCGATTTCTCATCGTTTGCAATAACTATCTGTTGTGTAAAAATTCTTTTAACCATCTTCCTATTTTATCTACGATATTGTGTTTTCTAATTTTCTTTGCTAATATATTATGGTCTACTTTGTGCAAAAGCTTTTGCAAAGTCTAGATAACCACATCTGTTTCATTTCCGCTTTTCATATTTTTTGAATATGTTCTCACGGTGGACTAACAGTTGGGTTTGTGTACTTTTTCCGGGTACGAACCGTGTTGTCCTATATTAAACAAATTATTTTTTTATTAAATGTTTCATAATATTTTTCTTCATTACCCTTTCATACACTTTTCATAATATGTGATGTTAGACTCACAGGCCTATAATTACTTGCCTCAAGTCTTGATCCACTTTTGAAAGTAGGGGTGATATATGCTAATTTGTGCTCATCATAAATCTTGCCTGTATCTACACTTTGTCTTAATAATATTGCAAGTGGCTTTGCGATAGAATGAACTACTTTCTTTAACAAAATAGCAGGGATTCCATGCAGCCCCGCCAGCCGCACAGCTTCATTAATTTCTATGTCAGCTAGATATTCACTATTTTTTCGTCCCTTACTTCTATATCATTATCTTCATTATCTATTCTAGGGTGATGAATTCTCTCTTATATCGTTCTGCCAGTATGTTGCAAATTTCCTTTTTTTCATTCGTTAATCTCCCTTCAATTCTCAGAGGGCCTATTTCTATTCTTCTTTTATTCATCTTCTTCGCATATGAGTATAATAGTTTGGGTTTTGCTTGATATTTAATAGGGTTTTTCTTCCAATTCCCGTTTTTCATTTTCTTTTGAATTGTAAATAAGACTTTTGTTCTGCATTTTCTATCTTACTTTTTAGTTCTATAACTTTCCATGCATTTTTTTCTTTTTGCAAGACCTTTTTTCCACTTTCTGATTTTCTGGAACAAGATCCTTCTGTCTCTTGGTATGCATGAATGATGTTTACTTTTCTTCTTTCGGTATATATTATCCACTATTTTCTCTAATATTTTATATAATATCTCCGTATTTACCCTTATGTCATCGCTTACTAAAAAAAATGTTATACCCAATCTTTGTTTAATTCTTCATTTTTTGTTTTCTGACCATTTTTTATATTTTTTTACTGTAGAAGTTGTATTTTCCATATCCTTCCCACTTTTTCATTTCTTGCTTATCTCTGTTTTCACTTGCTTTGGAATGAACTGTTAATTCTATGACATTATGGTCTGAAATACTCGCATTATAAACTATTATTTCTTTAACATAATTCACCTCGTTCACAAATACTAGGTCTAAAGTATTTTCCTTTCTTGTTGGCAGTGATTTATTTTGTTGAATGTTGTATTCTAGTAGCATATCTAATAGCTTTTCGAATTGCCTCTTATCTTCTGCACTACTATTACTCTCTTTTTTATATGTATAAGTACATCCACAATCTCCTATTCGTTCTTTCCATTCTACGAAAGGAAAGTTTGAAGTCACCAGATAGGAGAATAGTCCAGTCCTTGTGCTTTCTACATATATCATCCAATTTTTTTCAATTATTAAGTCAAACTCTTTAGTATTAGGAGGTCTATATATTACTATGTTCATTAATTTTTCAGATTCAAATTCTACCGCTATTAGTTCACATTCTGAGTTACTATATTTCTCATATATTTTTCCTTGTTTTTTGTCTTTCCCATATATTGCGGTTCCCCCTTGATTCCCATTTTTTCTATCTGATCTATAAGTTTGGAACCCTTTTATTTGTTTGATCATCATTCCCAGTCTCTTGGGAATACCAGGTTTCACTATATTCATTATATCTATTTTCTTTTCAATTTGGGTTAGTTCTTCTAAGTACTCTATTTTTCTTTTTGATATTCGTGTCCAGGTACCAGACGAAAAAAAAATACAAATCTTAGTCAGTAAACAATTCCATATACAAAACTCGAAATACGATCCTTGAAGCGTAAGGTAGTACGCCATTATTCAAGCAACATACGGAGATACCAACGGCACAAAAATAACTGATAAAACAAAGAAGACGAATAAATCATCACCACTAAATAGAGAGTGACTCAACAAGGAGAAAGAAGTGGATGAACATAAATAACAGGTTCGGGGCAAATCAAAAGCCGAAGTGCCGTGTATGGCCAGGCGCGCCCGCCCGAAGACGGAATTTTGAGCCAGCCAGGCGCCAGACTCTCTCTCTCTCTCTCTCTCTCTCTCGTTCCTTCAACCGCATCTGCGAAAAACGCAACGATATTTGGTTGACTCAGCCTCGTGCTTTCTTAGATCGACATGCTCTCTCTCTCTCTCATCAGTCCCTCTCCTCCAGTCCTCATCATCCCTCTCTTCTCTATATATATTATATGTATATATATAATATATTATTATATATATATATATATATAAGGAAAAAAATCAAACTCAACTTCAATATATTTTTTTTTTTTTCAAATGTTTTTTTTTTTTTTTATATTTTTTTAAAAGCTTATTATGGCCTAATCTCAACTTCACTCTGTCCAATGTTTTTCTCCTTACGTCCTCTCTCTCTCTATCCTCTCTCTCTAACTCTCTCTCTCTCTCTCTCTCGTATCTCTCAGCAGATTTCTTCTTCTTAAAACCCAGTGATTGATGGTCCCAGGAATTACACTGCCAGACATACTTCTAGGAATAGGCGACGAAGCGTCTCTAAGCGTATTTGCAGCAAATCTCTCTCTCTCTCTCTCTCTCTCTCTCTCTCTCTCTCTCTCTCTCTCTCTCTGTGACGAAAAAGGATCGTGATTCCGCCGACCTTTTATTCCTTTGCTCGAGTAAATAATTCTAGCGGGAAATATTACCATGTTATGTTAGAGATATGTTAAAAAAAACCTTGGCCACTAAGGTACTGGGAGTATAATGATATTTATAATGCTAGGGATAATGATGACCATAATAAAGTCATTATATAACGGCACTGGCATTGGTAATATCATGAAACCAGTGAAAAATTGAGTCTTCCGTCCCGTGGTGGCCTCAGCCACGGTTCTTAAAACCCTTAGCCGTGGCCCATGAAACTCAGACATGGTCCGGTGCGGCCTGTGTTGTTGGCACCTTTAAACTTCGATAAAACAAAAACTACTGAGGCTAGAGGGCTGCAATTTGGTGTTTGATGATTGGAGGGTGGATGATCAGCATACGAATTTACAGCCCTGTAGCATCGGTAGTTTTTAAGATGTGAGGGTGGACAGAAGTGCTGACGGGCAGACAAAGTCATATCAATAGTTTTCTTTGCAGAAAACTAAAATAATGGACTTTTTACTACCCTAAGCACTCATCAAGAACAGGGTTGCAAAACATTTCCCAGTCTCAATTTAAACAGAGTAAAATTAAATATGAATAAATAAATGTTCATACTGAACAAAAAACATTCCCCCAAAATTAAAATTTACATTAAAAATATATATCTAGCATAAAACACCCAGTGAAAATTAGAAAGAAAAAAAAAAAAAAAAAAAAAACGTTCTTTTGGCAAGTGAACAATTCTTATAACCTCGTATAATTCATATGAAAAAATATTCCTTTTGACTTAATATTAACGTAATATATTTAGGTTTATAGATTCCCACTGCATATCTTTGCAAATTAAAATTTACATTAAAAATATATCTAGCATAAAACACCAGTGTAAATTGAAAAAATTTTTTATGTTTCCTTTGGAAAATGAACAATTCTTATAACCTCGTATAATTCATATGAAAAAATATTCCTTTTGACCTAACCTAATATTAACGTAATATATTAAGGTTTATAGATTCCCCCACTGCTTATCCTTGAGAATTGGAATTAAATCAAATTACTATTTTATTTATTGAAATAAAACTAAATTACATATTTACGCTCGATGGAAATAGTTATTAAAAAAAATCCACAACACCCTAAGATATATATATATTCACTTTGATACAAAAGGCCCAGGGAAGGAAATCAGTTGGACAAAAGGTATACCTTACTGATAGGGGGGTGGGGCGGGGTGGGGGAGGAGAAGGGGGGTGTACGCAGGGGTTAATGTAGCGCCCATGCCTTATACCAGGCGATAAACTTGACACCAGATCCAATAACCCTTTAGGCCTAGTACACAATGCCGCGGCTGGATTGAAGTACGGCCGGTGGACCGGGTGAATAGAGATACTACACCTCACAGAGAGAGAGAGAGAGAGAGAGAGAGAGAGAGAGAGAGAGAGAGAGAGAGAATTATTTTGGGATAAAACTATCAGAAGACTTTCTGAATCTTGGTTTTAGAGAGAGAGAAGAGGAGAGGAGAGAGAGAGAGAGAGAGAGAGAGAGAAAGAGAGAAACGGAACGCACTTTGGGATGGAAAAAGAAGAGAGAAGAGAGAGAGAGAGAGAGAGAGGAAATCATTCTGCAATAAATAGATACAAAGACATTTCTGAAAATCTTGGTTAATGAGAGAGAGAGACGAAACCATTGAGTGAGAGAGAGAGAGAGAAAATCAAAATCATGGCTACAGGGGATATTCTCTCATTGAACATAAATGCCAATCAGGTACTTCATGGCCTAACGAAAATTAAAAGGAAAAACAGAGAGAGAGAGAGAGAGAGAGAGAGAGAGAGAGAGAGAGAGAGAGAGAGAGAGACCCAAACACACACAGGCCACATTCACCAATACCCTCAGCGTATGAACACAGAGTCCCCCACAAATCACAGTAATGGCCGAACCAGTCGACTGCACTGAAGGATTTACGACGGACACCGGTAATTACCTTGAAGCGTCGATATAGTAATGCCCTAAGACGACTTCCCTTACCCATTCTCCATCAACATACCCTTAAGGATTATAGACGTCGTAAGGTGTCTCGTCGTTTTCAACAGCGTGGCCTTTGAATACGGGCGTGTCGATCGCTGGATGCTTTACAATCTAATATGTCGTCTAATGTTGACTTTTTTAATATCAACAAAGACAAAACCACGAAGGAAAGAGAAACGATGAAGTTCTGCCAAGGCCTTTCGACTTCTTGTCCTTTACTTTCTCTCTCCTTCATGGATTGTTTGTTTGTATTGTGTTTTTACGTTGCATGGAACCAGTAGTTATTCAGTAACGGGATCAACACGGCTTTACATGACTTCCGAACCACGTCGACAGTGAACTTCTATCACCAGAAATACACTTCTCTGACCCCTCAATGGAATGCCCGATAATCGAACTCACAGCCACCGAGGTGGCATCCCAAGACCATACCGACCGCGCCACTGTGGCGCTGCTTCTTCGTGGATTTTTTCTCGATGTATTCATGTATTTATTCGACATCATTCACTCACTGTTTAAACTGAATATTCACCCAAATTCCATGAAGCAAATGTTGTCTCTACTTTTCTTCAGGTGATAACTCTATAATGAATAGATTTTAAGAAAAGGCAATAGCTCTTTCTTCGACCATCATATTCTTCCGCTGACATCAGATAAATCAAAGCGCAGTAATTTACGACCAAGCGCCACATCAATACTTGTCCAACGGAAGGCCATTAACTTCTGAAACGTTTTCTCAGGAAACATTTTCTTCTCTATTCAAGAAATGTTTTCTCACGAAACGTCTTCTTATGAAACGTTTCCTAGAGGAAAGTCTTCTTAAATTTTCTCATGAAACGTTTTAAGTTTTCTCATGAAACGTGTTATCAAGTTTTCTCTCTGAAACGTTTTCTTAAGTTTTTTTCATGAGACGTTTGATTAAGTTTTCTCCTGAATCGTTTTCTTAGGTTTCCTCCTAAAACGTTTTCTCAAGTTTTCTCCTGAAACGTTTTCTTAAGTTTCTCCTGAAACTTTTCTTAAGTTTCCTCCTGAAACGTTTTCTTACGTTTTACTCCTGAAACGTTTGCTTAAGTTTTCTCCTGAAACGTTTCTTAGTTCGCCCTGAAACGGTTCTACAGTTTCTCAGTGAAAGTTTTCTTAAGTTTCCTTCGGAAACGTTTTCTTGAGAAACGTTTACTTGCAAAACATTGTCTCATGAAATGCTTTCTTGTGAAACGATTTTAAAGAAACGTTTTCTCATTGAACGTTTTCTCACGAGCAGTTTTCACGCGAAACGTTTTCTCGAGAAAGTGCATATACTTAGATTATCCCATGATCACCAACCACTTAGAAGACAAAGTTACGAAAAATAACAAAAAAATGACTTAGAACTTACAAGTTTCCTCTTAAAAATAAATAAAAAAACAATGTAAAAATATTAATCAAATTGAGAGAGAGAGAGAGAGAGAGAGAGAGAGAGAGAGAGAGAGAGAGAGAGAGAGAGAGGGAGAGGGGGGCTAACACTAACAAAAAAACCGACCAATAAATCCCTCTCAATACGTGGGTCGGACGCCGGGCCCAGGAAGAAAGCGAAACTAATTTCCCTTTATCGCTCCCTTCCATCATATTAATAGTCAGCCATCGACGTGATTTAGGATTTACGTAGCGACAGATCTCATATACTAGACTTCAACTCATTCGATTGCCCGATCACGTTCGTAAGCGCACACGCGCGCACACACACACACACACACGAAATTTCGATATCCCTTTCATTCTCTCATTGTTTCTGTCTCTCTCTCTCTCTCTCTCTCTCGCTACACACACACACACACACATATATTTATATATATGAAATCAGTTGTTGTGACGTGACACATCAAAAGCTACCGAAAAATGAAGCGCGCAACCACGCGCAGAGAGAGAGAGAGAGAGAGAGAGAGAGAGAGAGAGAGAGAGAGAGAGAGAGAGGGGGGGGGGGGGATTATAAACCTGTAGATTGGTTCCAATTCTCCGCGTTACGGAATTACCTTGTCGAGGCTTTCCCCCTATGTGGACTCTGACATTATTAGTTGCCGTAATTGAAAACAATGATACTAGAACTGGCTCCACAAGGTTCCAGAGAGAGAGAGAGAGAGAGAGAGAGAGATCCACACATTTACACATTAGATGACAACTAACCAAATCTCGGTACGTAATGAAGTATAAAAGAAAGCATTGCCTTGTATCAAGAATATTTATATGTATTTAACATTTAAGTATTCCTTAGTTACCACTCACCCAACGAGGTCTGTTGCAACTTTGGCATCTGAGCGCTTATGCCAGTGTCCAATCTGACAGTCACGGAAGCTTGAGTGCCAATGGCGTTTGACATTACTATACCCCTTAGGTGAGCATCTCATTCAAATTATTAGTCATCAAGTAACACTTACTTTACCCCATGGGTAAATACCCCATTCAAATGAATAGGTTCAAAGAAACCTTTACTATACCAATTGGGTAAATACCCCATTCAAAAAAATAGTTATAAAAAACGTTTACATTACCCCTTGGGTAAATACCCATTCAAATGAATAATTACTCATAAAACCCTTACTTTACCCATTGGGAAAATACCCCATTCAAATGAATAAGAATAAAAGAGACCTTTACTATACCCATTGGGTAAATACCCCACTCATATGAACAATCATTAATAATATCTCCACTTCCACACGCATTCCAAGGCAACATTTTCAAATGAAATAAAGAAGAAAATCGAATCTCACTCTTTTTACGCCCCAGACCTTGGCATCATGACCCGTTCAAACAACAATCAGAGCCTCCCTCAAAAAAAACTACCCCCTGCGGTCTACCCACCCCCTCCTCCCTTTCCCTTCACGGGACCAGTTTGGTAGGTCAAAGGGAGGTGCGGAGGGTTAGGGGGTGGGGGGGTTTGGAATCACGCAAACTACATCACGCGACCTCCCGAGAATTAACAGAATAATCCATGCCGTCAATTACGGCATCAAAAACACAATTTTCAATTAGCGGTTCGCGTTCCGGGGGTGGGTAGCGGTGGGGTGGGTAGTAGTAGTAAGTGCCCGGGAGGAAAAATTGAGATTGCTAAGTTTTTCAAATTCTTTTTTTTTCTCCTTTATAATGATTCGGGGTGAGAGGGGAATGAAAAGCCACGCACAAAAACTTTATTCATAAATATCCGATATGGAAAGAAAAATGAGTTAATAACGAAGGTCCAGGCATTTAATTTTACGGAGAGTTATCACAGCATTAAGACGTCATCCGCCAATAGCCAGCAGTCATGCGTTGTGGAAAGAGAGAGAGAGAGAGAGAGAGAGAGAGGAGAGAGAGAGAGAGAGAGAGGAGAGCGGAGATTTGAGAGAGGAGAGAAGATTGAGGAGAGAGAAGAATTTGCTACAAACAATGCCTGGACTTGAAGCAAATCTGAGAGATCTGAGAGAGAGAGAGAGAGAGAGAGAGAGAGAGAGAGAGAGAGAGAGAGAGAGAGAGAGAGAGTGCGATATTGGCTCTGCCTAAACTCTAAACAAATCGAGAGAGAGAGAGAGAGAGAGAGAGAGAGAGAGAGAGAGAGAGATAGGAATATTTGTTCTAAACAATGGCTAAACTCTAAGCAAATCTGAGAGAGAGACAGAATTTTCTCCAAATAACGTCCAAACCTTAAGCAATCTGTATGAGAGAGAGAGAGAGAGAGAGAGAGAGAGAGAGAGAGAGAGAGAGAGAGAGAGAGAGAGAGAGAGTTATTTGGCCCAAACAACGCCTAAACTCGAAGCAAATCCCCAAAGTCCTGTGAGAGCGAACGGAGCAGCCTCGCTCACTTAAGCGTCTCTGAGTATGGAAGAGGCTGCGTAAGAGGCGAGGACTCTTACTATAGCCCTTGGTAAGAGGCTTCCCAGGACGAGCCTCTTCCAGCAGAATGTCATTCCCCGTCATTCCCACATATAGGCTCCGCAAGTTCCCGCCCGTTCTCGGCGGCGGCGTCGCTGCTGCTGTCAGTAATCCAATCATGTCGGTATTCTTCAAGGAGAGATTTTTTTTTTTTCCTTTACGAAAAATGTAATCCCCTTTTTTTTCCAGCCGAGGATTTCTCTCACGCCGGATCTGCCTTAGCAGATGTTGAATTTAGAGATGAGTTTTTGTTTCTTTATCACCCTCTCTGTTTTGTAGTAAATTCTAGGACTTTCACTGTAAATTATGCCAGTCTTCCTACAGCTAGATTTAAATTGTCTCTATCCAAATATTTCGTATCACTAAAATACCTTCAATTCAGCTGCACTCTACTTCTACGCAAAGATTTGGCATTACAACTATTTCTACATCTAAGCTATAATAACTTCTACGCAAAGATTTGGCATTGCAAATATAAATACATTTAAGCTAGAATCTATTTCTATGCAAAGATTTGGCATTACAAATATATATTCATTTAAGTTATAATCATTTCTAAGCAAAGATTTGGCATTACAGATATATCTGCATTTCACCTAAAATCATTTCTATGTACAGATTTGGCATTAAAATATATATCTGCATTTCATCTATAATAATTTCTATGCAAAGATTTGGCATTACAAATATATCTGCACTTTAACTACAAACTTTTCAAGAGAAACATGTTTTTTTAGCATTGATTACTACGTAATCAGGCAACTGAGGAAAAGCAATAAATCGCATTAAGAAACATCTCAACAGGTCGCCATCTCTCTCCCTGGGAAACCACATCTTCAGAATTCGAGAAATCACCGATTCAGCTTAGGACCCAACACCTACACTTTCACGTGGAATACGGACTGAAACAAGGCGTGATCCGACCTCCAGGGTACTCAGGAGGCACGGAAGATTTTCCCCTCACGCATAACTTGTAAACATTGTATTCCTAATTCTATACGCAAATCAAAACGTGCTAAAATCTACGGTCAAAAAGAACCGCGGTTCACCAACGAAAATTAAAATATGCTAAAATAATTAAGCAATGTTTTATTAGAAATAATTTTCCTGTTCTGTTTAACAGGCACTTTAATCATTTTTTACATTTTCATTCCAATAAATAAATCATAAATATCCGATCCTAAAATTCCTGTATCTTTAACGCAACGCAAAACACCTTTTTTTAGATCATTTAGGCTCCAACACCAACAAAAACAACAGCAAAGTAGCTTGTAGGCTTACTCCCCGAGTAAGCGAAAATTCCTGCTTGGCAACAGCCACCTAGTCGTAAACATGAACACTCCCATTCACTCGCTTTACATCACCTGGTTAATGAAGTGGTTATTACTATCTCCATCTCGATAACAGGACTGGCTTCAATTCCCTCCCGTGTGTATGTGTGTGTGTGTGTGGCACCTCCTGTCAAATTATGACTTTTGATTTACCTACGATTCGTAAAATAATCCCCAATTTTTCAATGCACGAGTGAAAAATACTTCTGCCTTTAATTCCTTTTCAACTCACAGACAATGCTTCGGGTCAATGGTGTCTTTCTATTGATTCTGAAAAACAAAAGCGACGTCAAAAAGAACACTGGATTGATTCTGAAAAATAAAATCGGATTCGAAATGAACATTTTACTTATTCTGAAAAACAAAATCGACAGCAAAAAGAACATATAACTTATTAGTTTAGAGCAACAAAATCGACAGCAAAAAGAACATATATTTTATTGATTCTGAAAAACAAAATCGACAGCAAAAAGAACATATATTTTATTGATTCTGAAAAACAACATCGACAGCATAAAACACTCTATTGATTCAGAAAAACAAAATCGACATAAAAAACATTTATTGATTCTAAAAAAACAAAATCGACATGAAAAAAGAACATTTCATCGATTTTGAGAAAGAAAATCGACCTCAAAAAGAATATTTTATTAATTCTGAAAAAGAAAATGGACCTCAAAAAGATTATTTTGTTAATTCTGAAAAAGAAAATCGACATCAAAAAGAGCATTTTACTAATTCTGAAAAACAAAATCGACATAAAAAAGAACATTTATTTGTTTTATAACGAAAAAAAAATCGACATCAAAATTAACATCATCCGGATCTTACGGTATATTATGGAAGTGATTTACATATGTCCCTTTCCTGCAAGTTCAGGAAAACATAATTATATTTTTGAAAGATTCCTTGCTTTAAGCTTTACTCAGTCACCGTAATTATATAAAATAAAAATCTATATATGTTTTATCTCAAATGTACCTTTTAAAGAGTAAATTGTCACCTTTCCTTCAAAAGATTAAAGTTAATTTATGGTTGTCTCTTACTCTTCCGCAGGTTCTGGTCCCCCTAATTATGACTGGCTTTCTACGTAGACGCCACTGTCATTCCGCCGAGTCCCTACGCTCATCATAATAATATTTCAGCCCTAATCTAATCGTTCTAAATCTAAGTCCTATACAACGTCACTCAAAACCATATATATAGATATCATGTCTCTGCTATCTCTCTTCATTCTTTCATTTCATTCTTCGTTTTAGTTGTCTGTAAAAGAAAACCGTTCAGATGGCTATATGTCTCTCCGTCCGCACTTTTTCTGTCAGCCCTCAGATCTTAAAAATTACTGAGGCCAGAGGGCTGCAAATTGGTATGTTGATCATCCACCCTCCGATCATTAAAGATACCAAATTACAACCCTCTAGCCTCAGTAGTTTTTTTTATTTTATTTAAAGTTAAATGTAGCCATAGTCGTGTGTCTGGCAACGCAACAACAGAGGCCACTACAGCCGGCTGAGAGTGTCATGGGTCTCAGCTCCTATAACATTATACCAAGAACAACAAAAAAACTCGATTGCGCCGAAGCCTATTTCACTTGTTTTTTCATGGAAACTTAACTGAGCCTCTCACTTCTAACAATATTTTTTTTTTTTGAGACATCAAATGGTTCAAATTGCTAAATCTTCCGGAGAGAAAAGTCAATTTGTCTGTTGGACGTTTTACGTTCTATTCATACCAGTTGTCGTGGTGGTGCTATATAGCCCAAATGTCCGGAACTCCGTTGGATCATTCGTTCTAGAGTACAGGGGTGATTCTTACAATGTTTTCGTACTAGAGAATGTGAATTTTAAAAGTTCGTCTATTATGAACCTTGCCTTTAACTCTTCACTGAATCATATATATGTGTATACATACATACATATATATATATATATATATATATATATATATATATATATATAACTAGGAAGGCTTCAATTTCCAGACTTGCGTCATTGTTACAATCTCTAAGGATATATATTTATACATATATATGTATAAAAACTAAAGAAGGTTTCCGAGTTATCCAGACTTGCGTCATTATTACAATGTCTAAGGATTTATTCAGTAAACTCATAATTTTATGGTGTTATTCATAAAGTCTTTCAAAACTCATTCTCAATTATAACAACAAAATTCCATGCCGTGAGTTTTCCAAGTTTTTCTTGCCTAAGGCATCCCAAGGAAAACATATGGATCCGATTACTATCCGACATGGTAATTAATCAATCTCGCCGACGAAGTTGAAAGCAAAGCGAAGCGTGTTTTCACCCTTGGGTGTATATGTGCGCGTGTAGATGACCTTTGTTTTTGCGACGTTAGATATAATTTACTGTTACTAGGGCTAACTGGGCGTAGGTGGGCGTTTGTATGTAACCATGTCAAGTCGATTTAGTGTCCGTGAAGAAGCCTGCACCTATCATTTTGACTTGCAGTGCTGGTCCGCTGGTATGGTAGCTAGCGTCGTGGAATGCCAAGCAGATGTCGCGAGTTCGCGCCTGCCCAGCGGCCGACGAAAAATCACTGGCTCGTACCATCATCAGTTCCCGCTGCAGTGTGGGGTCTATGGCGGTGGGAGGTTGAAACCATCATTCTTTAGACGCTTGAATTCCAAGTCAAATCGCCCGTTGAGGGTTTGTTCCATGTGAATAGGTTCTATATAAAAATAATAACATAAATTATAATAATAATATAATTGATAGACATTGGCTGATCGAAAATCATGCTGTATTTACCCAACATCCTTTACTAGCCCCATATATATATGTGTGTGTGTATGTAAAGTAAAAATATTCACACATTAAAATTTCATTTTCAAGCAAAGAAACAACGACTGGGATGCCTTTGGGATGAACACACTTATCCCATTAATACCATCGAGAGGAGAGCAGGAAACCCATTATTGAGTTTGAACAGAAAAAAAAAAAACTCCCGAAATAATGAAAAACGACCGACTGGGAACACCGCTGGCCTCTTGCAGCGCCTTTTTTTTTTTTTTTTTATCATTATTTTTTTTTATTTAACGAGTACTTTTCTCCATCTGGCCATAAAACCGAAATCATGTTCACAGATAATATGTAATCCCAAAGTTCCCTTTCCCTTCTTCCGCTTTGTTCAAAACAGCAACTTTAATGCTCATCTTTTGGGTCCGTCTGCCGAGGAAAAACGAATTCAGAAATCTGAAAGGATTCGACCACCCCCATCCCCCACCCTCAACCCCGCACCTCCACCTCCCTTGGTGAAATGTTTCTGATCAATAGGTTATGGCAATACTGTTTTTCTTCCTTGCTATTAGGGGAGCAGGTTGGGGAGGGGGGGGGGGCGTTGGTTGGATGGGATGGATAGAGATCAATATTCTGTACAGCATATGGAGGGTGCTTACTAAGCTTATGATAGAGAGAGAGAGAGAGAGAGAGAGAGAGAGAGAGAGAGAGAGAGAGAGAGAGAGAGAGAGAATAGTACTGTGATTATATATATATATATATATATATATATATATATATATATATCATATATATATATCTTATAATGTAAATTTGGAATGCAATTATAATTGTGGTAATATGATTGATTCACATTGAAGCCTTTGTATCATGTTATGAAATGTGTGTTTTGGTATGTTCAGATTTCCCAAATTTAAAGATAACATGTGCTAAGTAATCCCACTTTTCATTTTGAGTAAGTAAGACACACAGAGAGTGAAAGCTCATAAGCCTTTTGAAGAGGGTGTTTTGCTCTTTGAGAATGTCTTAGCCAAGCTAATTTCCTTATCGATGTAAACCACGTGGTAATTTTTCTTCTTCTTCATCTCGGTCGAGCTTCTGAAGGAACAAGGGAGCCTTATTCATAGCCATATGTGAATGCAGTCAAAGAGGCATTGTATTAGGTACCCCTATAGAGTTGACGTAATATGTTTTGTCTTAGAACGTGTACACTGAAATACACCCAATCCTTGATACGATTGCTACGCATATAAAAATGTAGATTCATTCGCTTGGAGGGAGAGCGGCGTGCGTTAGTCTATCTCTCTCTCTCAAAATCTCTCTCTTCTCTCTCTCGCTCGGTTGCGAGGCTGTTTCAGTAACTTAATGTAAACAAGCTGGACACTCATTTTTATATAATTCTTAGTAATATATGTGTTGTTTGTGGGATCTGAACATAGTATTGCATTATTAGTTTTTGTGAAGGCGCCACGAAAATAGTGAAAAAGTGTAAAATTGTAACAGGCCTTTTGATTGAAGCTGCAGCTGTGTATAAGGTATTTTTACAAATGTTTGAAGTGCACTTCGGGGTTTTATCATTTCTAAAACTTTATTCTTTTGCTTTGTTCTTTTGACATATTCCATTTTTATATACTTAAGTTTGTACTGTCAATGCTTTAATTGTTTTTCATATTATGCATTATGATTTTCTACATTGTCTTTTTTTTGTTTAATTAGTTTGAATAATATTCTATTGTGTAAATTTTGAATCTTACACTTGTGAATTAACTTGCATTAATTAAATTTAATTTCAAATTTTAATAATTATTGCTTTATAATTTAATTTAATTAATTTTCTTTATAAACAAATTTGATTTAATTTTGCTTAATAGTTAATTCAAGAATTAATTAAACTTTTGGTTTCAAGTAATAACAATTTCCCTTGAGAGTGTGTATTTCACTTATAAATTTTGAATTTAAAAATAAATTTTTGTATTTAAGATTTATATGAGAAAATTTCCATTGAACCACCAGCATGATATTGTTTGTCTAGGTAGAAATATAGAGTGATAATTGTGACGTTTCCCACAAATAACACAGAATCAGGGAAATACTTAAATTTGAATTTGCACGAGTGATGCCCTTTAATTAAGATTACCTCACACATATTTTAATGAACTTAGACTGATTGTTTTCTTGACTGTTCAGTCAGAAAAAAGGGATCACTCTTACCTTTAGAGTATTCAGTCGTTTAGTATTTGTGATGAAGGGTCAGGTGTCTGTCTGTAGTGAGGTAAGTAACAAAACAGGTACTTGAATGAACTGTACCCTAAGTACAAAGGGTGTCCCAGACCCAGGAATAAAAGGGTCTCTTGTATTAGCAAGTACAAATGGTAAGTGTAGTAACCAGATACTTGGCAATTTGGGTTAACAAATATTAATGGTGTCAAGACACAGATATTTGACTATTTCATGCACCAAGTATTAAACGGTATTCAGGACCCAGATACTCTACGCCACTTCGTCACAATATATATATATATATATATATATATATATATATATATATATATATATATATATATATAGAGAGAGAGAGAGAGAGATGAGAGAGAGGAGAGAGAGAGAGAAGAGAGAGAGAGAGGAAACATTTCATTGTCAACAAATCGTATATGAGAGAAAGAAATAGATGAACATGTCCTTGTCAGCAAATCGGCTATGGAGAGAGAGAGAGAAAGAAAGTAGCACTGTCTCGTAAACAAGTCCTGTGATATATATATATATATATATATATATATATATATATATATATATATATATACTATACATACATACATATATATATATATATATATATATATATATATATATATATATATATATATAGAGAGAGAGAGAGAGAGAGAGAGAGAGAGAGAGAGAGAGAGAGAGAGAGAGAGAGAGAGGAACATTTCATTATCAATAAATCGGCTATGAGAGAAATAGAAGAACATTTCTTTGTCAACAAATCGGCTATGAAGAGAGAGAGAGAGAGAGAGAGAGAGAGAGAGAGAGAGAGAGAGAGAGAGAGAGAGAGAGAGAGCCTCAAAACGGTAACCAAGTCCTTGAAGAGGAGAACAACGACGAGAAGGAGGATGTTGTAACAAAGCAAAGCATAATATTTCAGCCAAGATGAGGACGTGGGAAGTTCTCAGAAGTCTTTTACAAGTAATACAAGTCAGAAAAAATTTCCCGTCTCAAATGAGGAGGATAAAATAACGGAGCGTCTCCTCGACGAGACTAGACGATACCGAACCCGAGCTTATAATAGAGGAGGCAGCTTCTTTTCAGTAGATTTTACGATTTGATGACTTCGAGGAATCTGAACGCAAAGATCGGATGCTAGTACACTTAATTTGGGATGGTGAATACATAGAAGAAGTTAAACACTATAATAATTAATTAGACTGTATAAAAATTTAGACTTTTATCTGAACAGCATAGCGAACAGTCTTGACTTGAATCTAAACAGACATTTGAAAATCGCAACATAATTCATCAAAAGATTACGGAATATTTTGTTTTATTTCAGTAATATTTCAAGAAATATAATACAACAATAAACGATGTTTCCTTAACAGTATAACTCACTGCCACTGTGAAAAATTAATTAATAGCATATTTACTTCTCACAGATGCATTTAACATAAAGAATGACTTAAGACCATTATACTAAATTTTAAATACAAGCCATAAACCACATTTAAATAACTTCCTTTGCAATTATCTCTCCTCCCCTGCCAAAATCAATTATGTTAACTCCAAATGTAACAGCTGCCAATGTAGGGGAATATTCCTAGGGACTAAGAAATCTTTCTTCATCAAATTTGAAATAACCCGAGTATTATAACCATTACGTGTTACAATGCCTACCACGAAAAACCAACTGGAGAACTTAATAAACCAAAGAAAAAAAATGTTACATAAACAAAGAATGATTAACATAACACCCATTGTTCATAACATGTACAAAATCTTCATAAAAACAATACATCTATTTGTTCCTATTTTACCTGTAGTTTCTCACCTGGCTACCTTGCAGATTAAACAGCGTAAATGTCACCTGGACAGGCGATTTAAAAGTACACAGGTGACAGTATGCAACCCAACAACCTAATGTTAACATTAACCAGATGTTACACCCCAAATACCCAAGTTAACCCAACATTAGTTTCAAGATTCAATGTAACATCTCGAAGTTTGAACGTGAATGTTCGTCGACTTTTCATTAAAGACACTAACTTTAAAAATACAAGAAAATAATCCCAAGAAAAATCGTAATACTGAGCAGCAAAGGATCTAAAAAATCTCCATCGCCCTAAATGACAGTCTTATTTCCATACTCAATATCAAAAACCATTAAGCCTTCAGAAATCTTTTGTTTTTATAGTCTTGTCACCTTTACAATGTAAGTCTTGTATATATTCAGCTCATGAGCTCCTGTGTTTTAGTCAGTTTTGGCACTAGGAACAAAAGCAAATATAATAATAATAATAATAATAAATAATAATAATAATAATAATAATAATAATAATAGTAAATAATGTGGCGCCGTGGAGGAGTGGGTTAGGTCGCAATAGACTTAAGTCAATTTAAGCAACATTGGGGCTGGTCAGTCGTTGGATGGGTGACCGCTCTCCTCGGCGTTGATTCCTTGGGAAAGGATCTTTACCATAATTTCCTCAGTCCTACTCAGCTGTAAATGAGTACCTATCCCTGATGGGGGTAGGGTCCAGCTATGGGTTAAATAGCAAAACTCACAGCAATGATGGAAAGAAATGAAGGAATAAACGACAACGACGTAAATGGAACCTCTGGCAACAGAGGAGCTTCGTCCGGCAACCAGGTATTCAACCCAATTGTAGGGGAAGACGGTCAGGTACTTGGAGGTCGTCATCTAGCAACTGATCACCACAACGACAGTAATCAACAGCCTGAGATTGGAAGCTACAGAGGCAAAAAGGAAGAAATGGACAAGAGAAGAAAATAAGGAAATATGGAGATGCTACATCAGAAGCAACCCGAGGAGAGAGGATATAGAAGAAGATTGGTCAACATCTGGAATGAGAGGAAATAACACCCCCCAAACAGAGCAGAGAAAAAGCTGGCAGACCAAGTAAGGAACATAAAGAAAACGAACTGGCTGGCTCTCCCCAACAGAAAGAGAAGAACTGGAAAGGGAAATGTCACACGACAACGAATTACACGAAGACGAAATGAGAGACGATGCCACAGAAGACGACAGGGAGGATGAGGTATCAAACAACGACACACGAAGAAACACCGACGAAGTAACAGAGAGGACGGAATGGGTAGAAAAGATTAGACAATGGATGGAGCTAGATACATAGAGAACAAAGATCCCCTCCATGAAAGCCTACAACACCAAGAAATTAAGGGGAGAAAACAAGTGAGGGTCAATGAAATAATGGCCTAATACACACCACCAGTATCACAGAAAACAAATAAACTTGACATATGCAGGAGCAAGATTAGTAGCAGAACTGATGGGGATTCGAACACCAACACCACCATCACAACCAACCCAACAGAAACCAAAACAGCAACATCCTTGGAAAAGGCGCTGGAAAAAGCAATCAATGGTGATGAGATCATGACTTGAGTCAACTGGAAAGAGATGGCAGAAAAAAGGCTAAGAAGCAAGAAAAAAACAAGGGAGGAACTCAACGCGAAACTAAAGTACAAGATGAGGGGACTAAACAACACAATAGAAAGATGTAAAACAGAGGCTTAAGGCCAAAGCACACAAGATCCAACGGTACATGAACAGGAATAAGGGATACCAACAGAACAAACTATTCGGAACCAACCAGAAAAGACTATACAGCCAACTAAGAGGGGAAGACAACCACCCAGAAATTCCTGAAGCCGAACCAAGTAAGAGACTCTGGGAAAACATAGGAGCAAGCCGGTATCACAACAAACATGCAACATGGCTCCAGGAAGTCAAGGAAGAAGAAACAGGGAGAATAAAACAAAGATTCACAGACATCACGACAGACACAGTCAGACCACAACTAAAGAAAATGCCAAACTGGAAAGCCCAGGTCCCGATGAAGTCATGGATACTGGCTCAAAAACTTCAAGGCCCTACACCACGAATAGCAGAACAACTCCAGCATTGTATCTCAAATCACCAAGCACCCAAATGGATGACCACAGGAAGAACATCCTTAGTACAAAAGGATAAGAGTAAGGGAAATATAGCCAGTAACTACAGGCCTATCACCTGCCTACCAATAATGTGGAAGTTACTAACAGGTATCATCAGTGAAAGGCTATACAACTACCTAGAGGAGACAAACACCATCCCCCACCAACAGAAAGGCTGCAGAAGGAAGTGTAGGGGCACAAAAGACCAGCTCCTGATAGACAAAATGGTAATGAAGAACAGTAGGAGAAGGAAAACTAACCTCAGCATGGCATGGATAGACTATAAGAAAGCCTTCGACATGATACCACACACATGGCTAATAGAATGCCTGAAAATATATGGTGGGGCAGAGGAAAATACCATCAGCTTCCTCAAAAATACAATGCGCAACTGGAATACAATACTTACAAGCTGGAATAAGACTAGCAGAGGTTAATATCAGGAGAGGGATCTTCCAGGGCGACTCACGTCCCCACTACTCTTCGTAGTAGCCATGATTCCCATGACAAAAGTACTACTGAAGATGGATGCCCCGGGTACCAACTCAAGAAAAGAGGCAACAAAATCAACCATCTGATGTTCATGGACGACATCAAGCTGTATGGTAAGAGCATCAAGGAAATAGATACCCTAATCCAGACTGTAAGGATTGTATCTGGGGACATCAGGATGGAGTTTGGAATAGAAAAATGCGCCTTAGTCAACATACAAAAAGGCAAAGTAACGAGAACTGAAGGGATAAAGCTACCAGATGGGAGCAACACAACACATAGATGAGACAGGATACAAATACCTGGGAATAATGGAAGGAGGAGATATAAAACACCAAGAGATGAAGGACACGATCAGGAAAGAATATATGCAGAGACTCAAGGCGATACTCAAGTCAAAACTCAACGCCGGAAAATATGATAAAAGCCATAAACACATGGGCAGTGCCAGTAATCAGATACAGCGCAGGAATAGTCGAATGGACGAAGGCAGAACTCCGCAGCATAGATCAGAAAACCAGGAAACAAAATGACAATACACAAAGCATACACCCAAGAGCAAATACGGACAGACTATACATAACACGAAAGGAAGGAGGGAGAGGACTACTAAGTATAGAGGACTGCGTTAACATCGAAAACAGAGCACTGGGGCAAATATCTGAAAACCAGTGAAGACGAGTGGCTAAAGAGTGCATGGGAAGAAGGACTAATAAAAGTAGACGAAGACCCAGAAATATACAGAGACAGGAGAAAGACAGAAAGAACAGAGGACTGGCACAACAAACCAATGCACGGACAATACATGAGACAGACTAAAGAACTAGCCAGCGATGACAATTGGCAATGGCTACAGAGGGGAGAGCTAAAGAAGGAAACTGAAGGAATGATAACAGCGGCACAAGATCAGGCCCTAAGAACCAGATATGTTCAAAATATGATAGACGGAAATAACATCTCTCCCATATGTAGGAAGTGCAATACGAAAAATGAAACCATAAACCACATAGCAAGCGAATGCCCGGCACTTGCCACAGAACCAGTACAAAAAGAGGCATGATTCAGTGGCAAAAAGCCCTCCACTGGAGCCTGTGTAAGAAACATCAGCTACCTTGCAGTAATAAGTGGTACGAGCACCAACCTGAAGGAGTGATAGAAAACGATCAGGCAAAGATCCTCTGGGACTATGGTATCAGAACGGATAGGGTGATGATACGTTGCAAAACAGACCAGACGTGACGTTGATTGACAAAGTCAAGAAGAAAGTATCACTCATTGATGTCGCAATACCATGGGACACCAGAGTTGAAGAGAAAGAGAGGGAAAAAATGGATAAGTATCAAGATCTGAAAATAGAAATAAGAAGGATATGGATATGCCAGTGGAAATCGTACCCATAATCATAGGAGCACTAGGCACGATCCCAAGATCCCTGAAAAGGAATCTGGAAAAACTAGGAGGCTGAAGTAGCTCCGGGCCTCATGCAGAAGAGTGTGATCTAGAAACGGAACACATAGTAAGAAAAGTGATGGATCCTAAGGAGCAGGATGCAACCCGGAACCCCACACTATAAATACCACCCAGTCGAATTGGAGGAATGTGATAGAGCAAAAAAAAAAAAAAAAAAAAAAAAAAAAAATAATAGTAATAATAATAATAATAATAATAAAACAAATTAGGCTTCAAACTCTCACACTTTCCTAGGTCCATTACGACCCACAATTCAAGGAACACACCCATTCCTTTCCTTCAAGTTTCACGACTAGCCTTGTGCGCGCTCTCTCTCTCTCTCTCTCTCTCTCTTACACACACACACACACACACACACACCATAACCTTTTCACGGTTTTATATATTTTTGTATTTCATCCCCGATTTATTCTGTCATTTACTGACACTTAATTATAAGTTCATGTCATAAATACACATTACAGATAAATAAATAAATGAAAACACTCCCTATCTACACTCACCGGTAAAAAATATACAAATATACAATACCAACCAGCGATTTTTCCTAAACAAAAAATTAACCGAAACTGTAATTGCTTACCTAGCGTAGTTGCTCTTACATAAATTACAGCAACAGCGTTCCGAAATCCGGGTGGGGAAAAAAAAAAAATACAAATAGCCTAACTGACTAAAAAAAACAACTTTACCCTTTCATCTCGGTAATGAGCTTCAATATTATAATCCTAAATTTACACCCGAGAGTTGCCACGTATACAATTTATATGCAGAGTTGCCATGTAGTGTTTTTCTATATTTTTTCCACTTTTTAGGAGGCAGTACCCGGCATTTCTATTACTACATGGCTGCACACACTTCAAAAGTTATATCGTTATTATCAATTATTGTAACGCAAAAACCCAATGTGATTTAATGTTCACAACAAAAATGCATAGCACGAAAAACCTCTTTTATATTATAAAATGCGGATAAAACTACGCGGTTTGAACAGGAGTTTATAAACGAGAATTTAAAACACACACACACACACGCAGAAAAAAAAGCCACAGCACTTAAAAATATAATTGTTTCCGTCCTCTGGAACCAGTGTTTCTTCAAAGGGGAAACTTTAAAAAACACTTTCCGCTTTGGACGAACAAAGAATTCCGCGGAGCTACCGGAATTTACATTTTTCTTTTTCGTTTTTTTTACCATTCAAACAACAACGAAATGTCTCACGAAAGATGGAAAAGAATAAGAGAGAAAACATAGCCGAGAATTCCGAGGGTAAAACAGGAAAGAGAAAGATAAAAGTCTGGGAATAGGCAGAAAAGAGAAACGGCAGAGCAGCTGCTGTCTCCGTTCTCTTTCATGAAACGAAGGGGGGACTGAAGTAAAACGAGAACCTTTTCTCACTAACGACTGTCTTCACTGTTTTACTAATTTATCAGGCTCGAGAAAATGAAAATATCACAGGAATATGTTTTTTTTTCCGCGCGAATTAAATTGTAGATATACATTTAAACTTTATAATACACAACTACGAGGTATTTTCGGCTTCAAAACTTTTTGTGTGTTGACAACTCATTTCTTACCCATCGCACCCTCTCTCTCTCTCTCTCTCTCTCTCTCTCTCTCTCTCTCTCTCTCTCTCTCTCTCTCTCTAAACGCACAAAAAAAATTAACACATACACATTCATCTAAAATATATGTTTTTTATAAACATATACGTATATATCACACATGCACACACAATACGTACATATGCATGTATATAATGTACGTATCTTTGTTTGTATGTATGTATGTGTGTGAATCTATATATATATATATATATATATATATATATATATATATATATATATATATATAATATATATATATATATATATGCCAAAAAAGTAATAATTCTGGTTCTTCAGCAGATATCCATTGTGATTCTTTGTTAACAACTAATCATGCTTTATTTTAGCATACTTCTTAATTATTTATAAGTTCATTGTGATCAATTTAATAAAATATCTTCTCTAATCAACTCACGCGAGAGCTCTTGAGTTTTCAATCTAGTATTTAGAATCATCAAACGTTACGCTTTGCATGCATTATATAACGCAAAATTGAGAAAAAAATCAATCTAGGTTATATTCATCACGAAAGAGCTGTTTATGTTTACACTAAAAAAAATACTGCATTTAAGATGTTAAAAAATATGAAAAATAAACCGCACGTCTTCAGTACAATGAATGATGAATCATTAAACGTGTTTTAAAAAAATACATCTAAATCGAAAATATGCAATGAGAGAGAGAGAGAGAGAGAGGAGAGAGAGAGAGAGAGAAGAGAGAGAGAGAGGAACTTAATACTAAAAACTGGCCGTTCACTGCTCCTTTACCAATGCAATAAAGTTTTGAATCGCGAGCGCCTTAAAAAGTCATATACCCCTCTCTCTCTCTCTCTCTCTCTCTCTCTCTCTCTCTCTCTCTCTCTCTCTCTCAGAGCCTTTAACGGACATGCGCGGCTTAATTCTGCCATATAAGGGCATTGGGGCACATCGACGGCTTCTGCAGTGATGAAGACGGAACTGGTTCCAAACCCGAAGTGATTCATCGTCGGCCCCTCAATTCACCTGCCCAAAAGGCGAGCAATGGACGCCCCCTGACGAGCGAGGGAGGAGTAATGCTAGCAGAAGGGGGGCGTTTGAGTAGAGAGAGAGAGTCCGAATGACCGGGCAGGTGTTAACCTTCCTGCCTTAAAAGGAAGGGATGCTTACCTGGCCATCGGGGCCTCTTGCGGCCACACCTGTAACCATGTGCACCTGAGTGAGGAATGACATAGTATTGACTGGTCCCATCGTAGTATCAATAAAAATATTAAAAAATTTTGTTTCCAGAATCTATTATGATCTGTATTTACTGAGGTAACAATGGAAAATCACATTAATTCCCATCGTAGTATTAATAAAAATATTAAAGATGCTGTTTCCAGAATCTATTAGGAAATGCATTTATTGAGGTAACAATGGAAAATTACATTAATTTCCATCGTAGTATCAATAAAAATATTGAAAAATGTTGTTTCCAGAATCTATAAGGATCTGCTTTTATTGAGGTAACAATGGAAAATGACATTAATTCCCATCGTAGTATAACAGAACTATTAAGGATGTAGTTTCTAAAATTTATTAGGATCTGCATTTAATGAGGTTACAATTTAAACTTACATTAATTTAAAGGGAGGATTATACACTGTAGACGCCATTCTGTACAAGGATTTTTAAAAGAGAAACTTGCAAAAAATATATTGTCTAAAATACTTAGAAGCAGCGTTAATAAAGTTAATAAATTAAAATATTAACATGCGGGCAGGTTTATGTGCTCTCGCCCCCATTCTGCCCAAGAAGATTTAAAGGATAAATTAAAATAAACTAAAGATTTAAAAGATAAATTAAAATAAACTAATGCAATATTAATTTCAGGAAGGTATAAATTATGTTGTCTTGACCCCCATTCTCCTCAAGAATTTTGAAAGCTAAAACTAACAAAAAAAAAAAAAAAAAAAAAAAAAAATAAAAAAAAAAAAAAAAAAAAAAAAAAAAAAAAATTAAATCATCTTGAAAACTACACTAAAAAACCTAACAAAATAAAAACATTAATTTCAGGGAAGGTTTATTCGCTCTTGACCTCATTCTGTTCAAGGGAGATTTGAAGGGTCAAGATTGTCAGAAATCCTTGCAAACCTTATTAATGTCCTTTGCCACTCCTTGGTTTATCCTGTACAGCAGTTAATCCTACAACGTTAGCATACATTCAAATGGGTATATATAACCATTTAAAGCTGTATGTAAAACTAAGTCTTCTTTGTAATATTTGTGCAACTGTATAAGTAGTTCGTTTGAAAATATCTTAAGGTAGAGACGAAAAATATACCTATATATTCTTCTCACTTTCCTCGAGGCACTGTACTCTGGTGTATGTGTGTGTCATACATACATACATACATACATACATACATACATACATACATACTATATATATATATAATATATATATATATATATATATATATCTTCTATAATAATAAAATCGAGTGGACCTTGTTTATCCTCGCCCAGTTGACAGTAGGGGAAACATGACAAAGCCACTCTCTCCCTGCGAACCGAGTTTGTCCGACCCGGGGGCTGGGTAGGGGAAACATCCACCCTCCTCCTGAAAACTTGTTTGTCCGGCCCGGGTGGGTTGGAATAAGTATGGGAGACAAGACACATCTACCCTACTGGTCCCTGCGCAGAATAGTACACACCACCAAGCTTGTATATATATAATTTTTTTTTCGATTATTTCAAAAGATAATATTGCAAAAATATACAGGTCTCATGGCCCCATCAACGGGTGTCAGAATATATATATATATATATATGTATATATATATATATATATATATATATATATATATATATATATATATATATATATATATATATATATATATATATATATATTATACATTCAAAGCCGCCGCTAATTCACTCAGAGAGGCATTCCACAACACCAATATGATAGTCGACCGACGATGATGTTAATCGATGCTTCAAATAAAGGGAGCCCGGAGAGAGGCAGTTGCCCACTGCTTTATTAATTATTTGGGGGGGGGGGGGCATTGTGACTCCCTCCCCTTCCCTCCTCCCTCCCTTCCCTCTCTCCCCTAAACCCCGTTCAGCCGACAAAGGCTGATTGGGAGTTCATTAACCAGTGATGACTGTGGCCGGTGGCAAGTTACGTATGTTTTAACAAATACTGGAAGGATTATAAATGGTAATGGAAACTTTCGTTAATTTGGGGAATTATAAAAATTATGAAAATTTTTATTCATATCTTGTGTTTGAGGCGCGCGGGATTAGGCTGGGAATAAGTTAGGTTTTAATGGCTAACGTTGTTTAGTGATGGTTTAATGGATTGAATAATGGCTTATTACATAGAAATATGTTTATTTTGACGTTTATGTAAGATAACGTTACATGCCTGAAATTCATTACTCTCTCTCTCTCTCTGTATATATATATATATATATATATATATATATATATATATATATATATATATATATATATCTATATATATATAAGAAAGAGAGAGAGAGAGAGACAGAGAGAGAGTATTGCCCAAGATAGCATCCAGAAAAAAAAACCAAGATCTCTCAACTGTGACATCTTAATTCTGCAATCAGGGCGGAGCCCATTTATGAATATGCCCCCCCCCCCCCTCCCCACCGTATTTCGATCAACTCTGTCGATTCTATGAACTACTGCGCTGATTAATCAGTAGGTGTAGCACAGTTGCTTCACTAGACAGTATCTTTTCAAATCCACAGCTTCAGTAGTTATCAAAACTGATGTTTTTCCTCATATAATATTATCATCATCGTATCTACATAAAGAACAGTTGCTTCACTAGAAAGTATCTTTTCAAATCCATAGCTTCAGTAGTTATCAAAACTGTTGTTTTTCCTCATATAATATCATCGCATCTACATAAAGAACTTCCATAATTTCACTTGTGGTATCATTTCTTACTCTGTCCTGCCAGATATCTGAGTCTTAATGTTCTTACTGAAATTTTATTTCAACTAGACAAAATCTTTCAGATATAGTTTGCTTAGACTAAAATATTGATAAAAACTTTTCGTGAAATATGTGTTTAACCAATAAAAACTTTATTATTATTATTATTATTATTATTATTATTATTATTATTATTATTATTATTACCATCATAATTATTATTATTATTATTCAGAAGATAAACCATATTCATATAGAACATGGCCACTATAGGGGCCACTGACTTGAAATCCAAGCTTCCAGAAAATATGGTGTTCATTAAAAAAATATAAACTAGACTTCTTGTACATAGTTTCACACTTTACATACTCAACATTATGTATAGAAATTTAATATCATACATTATAATATATTCATCACTCTTAATTTATCTAAAAACCCTCTAGAATATAAAAGTTACATAGACTAAAAAAAATATTAATAAAATCATCCCCAGTGACTTCTGAGTCATCAGCAGCTGACAACCTGCCGTTGACAGCTCATTTAAGATGGTCATCGCAAAATGTCTCGGAGATTTGGCGTGGATATATAAAACAGTTCCTAATAGAGAACTCAGGTACCACGCCTTCATCAATCATACACTGACCTACTTATTCCACTGACGTCAACTAAACAAGTAAAAAATACGCCGGAGGCAATAGAGTTCTCTGTACAGCGTATAATCAAGATCGTCATATACAGATCTATCTTTCGATGGTCTCGGTATAATGCTGCATGAACCGCGGCCCATGAAACTTTAACCACGGCTAGGTTGTGGCCCTGGCCTGTATTTTTGCCAGACGCACTATTAGGGCTAACTTTAACCTTATATAGAATACAAACTGCTGAGGCTAGAGGGCTGCAATTTGGTATGTTTATTGATTGGAGGGTGGATGATCGACATACCAATATACAGCCTTCTAGCCACAGTAGTTTTTAAGATCTGAGGGCGGACAGAAAAAAGCCATCTCATTATATATTATATGATATATACATGTGACGTGATAAAAATTCATATATTATATATATAATTACTAACTGGGCCTCGATGAAACTGGATGGTATCAAGCGGAGATATTTATTCAGAAAATATTTATTCAAAAAAAGTTACAAGATTTCCTGGACTAACAGTCTTCATTGTCAAGTATCCGTGGAATACTTGACAGTGAGGACTGTTATTCCAGGACAGTTTGTAATTTTCTTGTATACAAATATTTCCATTTGTTACCATCCAGTTTCAACGAGGTTCTGTTAGTAATTGTATTAATGCACAGAACAATTGTGTAAGTGGTAAAGTTAATATATATATATATATATATATATATATATATATATATATATATATATATATATATATATATAAATATAATATATATTATAAATAAATATATATATATGTATATATATATATATATATTATATATATATATATATATGTGTGTGTGTGTGTGTGTATATATATATATATATATATATATATATATATATATATATATATATATAACTATATGCAAATGTGTGGTCCCAAACCACTTACTTGGTGTTATGATCCTTAAAATTCAAAGACTTTCGACGAATGGGGGACACTATGTAATATTCTTTTCCTGTCCAAAAACTGAAACATTATACTGGAGGGATTAAGGTGGATTACCATGAGAGATTTGAATGAAAATAAAAGGAAAAGAGATACGGAATAAACAAAACTTGTGGAGATTAAAGTCCAAAAAAATTTAGAAAAAATATTACTGCTTTTGTGAAAGAGTAATATCATAAAGACCTTTTTCTTTTGTGGGCGCAAGTACTCCTGCCATTTCAGAGACGCCTATTGGGGGAGCCGCCGCCCCTCCCCCGCTCTCGCCCCTCTGGGCAAGATTACAATTTTAAAATCCCATCCCCCTGGCTATCCCTTTTTTGGGAAGACCCTAGCACTGAGATTTTGAAAGACGCAGTTCCCTCAATGGATTTTTTTTTCTTTTTCTTTTTTTAAATTTTATTTTCCTAGACTTCCTCCAGCCGCTTTGAAACGCGCCGGGCACGGGGGAGAGGAGGGGGAGGAAAGGGGGGGAGGGGGGAGGGGGGGAGAGAGGGGGGGGAGGGGGGGGGGAGGGGGGGGGGGGGGGGTTTGCACCGCAATGAAGTAATCGCTCGTAAAGGCCTCCGTATGCAACCACTGGCGAGGAAAATTGAAAAAGAATTTCATCGCCGCTTCGCGTCAACACCTGTAACCATATAGACTCGGGTGGAAGAGAGTGCCATAGGAGAGCATCCCCCAAGGTCGGAATGCCCATAGATAGTCACGACAAAATCGCACAAACGCACGGAAAGGCCAAACGCACGGAGAGGCTCTTACTTCCCCAAGGCTTCATAACAATTTTTATGCCATCTTGAATACCCAAGGCATATGCTAAAGAGGGCTACATCCTTAGAGAAAATAACACAGGAAAATACACTCTGACTTTCCGCTAACTCGGGGAGTGAGCCTACAAACTATTTTGTTGCTGTTGTTGCGGGGTAGGAAAGGTCTATGAAAGAGCCTAAAAAGGTCTGGAAAAAGGTGTTTCGCGTTGAATTAAAGATACAGGAATTTGAGGATAGGATATTTATGGTTTATTTTTTAGAATGAAAATGTAAAAAAATAATGCGCATGTTAAACAGTACAGAACATTTATTTCTAATAAACGTAGCGAATTAATATTAATTTTCATTGGTAAAACAACGCTCTACTCAACCGCAGATTTTAGCACGTTTTAATTTACGTCAAGTTAGGAATATAACGTTTACATCTTATGGGTGACGGGACAATCTTGCACGTGTCCAGAGTAAGCTGGAGATCGGATCATGTCTTGTTTTTATTTGGTTTACTCTGAGTCTCCTTCTTCACTAAAAACAATAGGGCTTTCATAACGTGTTATATCAAAATATAACGCTCGATGTCCAAATATAATGATTCCTGGGTACGCAAAGACTTTAAAGTGATTTTTCTGTACGCCATGATCTGCACGAACCAATAAGTACATATACAATGTGCTGTACATTAATGGCCACGCATGAATTGTGCCACTATAATATATATATATATATATATATATATATATATAATATATATATATATATATATATATATATATATATATATATATTTATATTGATATATATATATCTATATATTATATATTATATATATATATATATCCATGTTCTTTAAACTGAAAGAAAGCTAGACTTGCCCACCTAATTGATAAACTCCTTTACACAAAACTGTGATATTCAAGTTAAAAGGAATCTACCATATCTCGATCAAAAAAGATTGACAGTAATATTCGCTTAATGAATTCACTTCATAACCCTTATCAACAAGAAATCCCCCCTTATCAATGCTCAATCTTAATTAATGAGGTTTTATCGGCTACAATCTAAAAATGAGTCATTTTGTTTTATTTAAACTTTAGTCAGTATCATGTTTATCTTTTCACAGCAAAAAAAAAAAAAAAAAAAAAAAAAAAAAAAACAAAAAAAAAAAAAAAAAAAAAAAAAAAAAAAAAAAAAAACCGGCAGTTACTCAGGAAAAGGGTAAACCCCATATCTGACGTACAACGATACCTTCTACCAAAAAATGGTTCGTCCAAGCATCTGCATAGTATTTCGCCAATATTACTGCAATTCGCCGGACTGGAGAGAAGTTAACACATTTTCATAACACTGGAATTTATCATAAAGAGACGACGAAATGTACTGCTGGGAAAGTTTATATATAGAGAATATTATAAAACACCAACGTCACAGTTGGGAAAACATATCTGTGTGATGTAATGAAGTACAGAGGGTCTTCTCTACATTCTATAGCATGTGCTATATTTGATATTGAAAGGGTCCTTTCTTTAATCATTCATATAGAAACCTGTTTGGAACACATCACAAACAATGAAAATTGTGCTTAGAACTCATCATAAACAATGAAATTGTTTGGAACACATCATAAACAATGAAACAGTTTGGAACACATCACAAACAATGAAAATATGTTTGGAACACAACAGAACCAATGAAAATATGTTTGGAACACATCATAAACAATGAAAACATGTTTGGAACATATCACGAAAATGAAAACATGTTCGAAAAACAACATAAACAATGAAAATATGTTTGAAACACAACAGAACCAATGAAAATATGCTTGAAACACAACATAAACAAAGAAAACATGTTTGGAACACATCATAAACAATGAAAATATGTTTGAAACACAATAGTACCAAAGAAAACATGATTTAAACACATCATAAACAATGAAAATATGTTTTGAATACATCATAACAATGAAAATATATTTGAAACACAAAACCATTGAAAATATGTTTGAAAAACAACGTAACCAATGAAAGCATGTTTGAATCAACATGACCAATGAAAATATGTTTGAAACACAACATAACAATGGAAATATGTTTGAAACACAATATAACAATGGAAATATGTTTGAAACACAACATAACGATGGAAATAAGTTTGAAACGCAACATAACCAATGAAAATATGTTTTGAACACATCATAAACAATGAAAATATGTTTGAAACGCAACAGAACCAATGAAAAAATGTTTTGAACACATCATAAACAATGAAAACATGTTGGAAACACATCACGCACAGACGCAGAAATCTAATGCTAATGCTACGGATTATTTCCGTACCTTGCCGAGGGTGGCTTTGTTCAATAAAAAGGGGAGACAGAATGGAAGAGGAGGAGGAGGAGGACGACGACGACGACAAAGGTGTTCGTCTGGGAGATGAAATCCGGGCAACATATACCGGTGATTCTTTTTCCCTCTATTGTTGAATAAAATGCCCCATTCTCGCATGGCTATTGTTGACGAGGGGAGGGGGAACGGGGGGAGAGGGGGGAGATAGGGGCTCGGTGTTGCTTTTGTTAAACGCATTAAAGCGGCACGCGGACTACAGCGACATCTATTGTTGTTGGTCTTGGGATACAGTTTAAAAGGATGGGGGAGAGACTACAAAAAAAAAAAAAAAAAAAAAAAAGGAAATGGTGGGATTTCTGCACTTCACTAATAATTTAAAGTCCAAAGCAATAAAGTCCCAAATATCACTCCAAAATACTGATATGTTATTTGAAACAACTTACTGTACTGAATTTGTAGGTACTTGGTATGAGGGCTGACTTGGCATTGTTTCCTCTGCTTATGAACATATTTTAATCCTTTTGTCATTTCAATCTATTCTCAGAGTATAGTATCGGTATCAACGCACGCTCTCTCTCTCTCTGAAGTAGTTTAGAGAAAAGACTCCTCGTCTCTCTCTCTCTCTCTCTCTCTCTCTCTCTCTCTCTCTCTCTCTCTCTCTCTCATTTAGATTTTTTTAAAAATTTAGGCGTTGTTTGGAACATATACTCCTCTCTCTCTCTCTCTCTCTCTCTCTCTCTCTCTCTCTCTCTCTCTCTCTCTCTCTCTCTCTCTCATTCAGATTTGTTTAAAGTTTAGCTGTTGTTTGGAGCAAAAACTCTCTCTCTCTCTCGTTCTCTCTCACACATATTCAGATTTGTTTAAAATTTAGGCGTTGTTTGGAGCAAATCCTCTCTCTCTCTCTCTCTCTCTCTCTCTCTCTCTCAACGATGAAGTCAAAACACATACTGTATACATCTTAATTAATTTTTTTTATCGAAATTTCCCTGACACATCCTAATAACTATCATTATTGAACCTTGACAGAAGTTCGTTCACCTGAATACCGTCGAATTGTAAACACAGATATCCTATGATCCTCCGTCACTCCAGAAGCCTTACCTGGAAAGAAAAATAAGAGAGCTTCAGTGAACGGTCATTGGAAGTTATGTTAAAACAGGAAAAAAAAATTATTACAAATGTAATGTTGCTAAATCATGGTACAAGCTCAAGTTAAATATATAGTTCATAATTATGATTAATGCCTTAAAACAAAGTACACGGCGTTAATTATTGGAGTAATATTTTGCTGCCATCAAGATATCTCATTTCCTTGCGTGAATCATTACTTGTGTTGGGAAAATAACCTTAATATTAGCGTTTATACTTTAAAGAGTAGTAATAATAATAATAATAATAATAATAATAATAATAATAATAATAATAATAATAATCTGTCCAGATTTATTTTTAAATATATTTGTACTCAAACAATTGTGGATCTGTTTCTCCATTTCAAGACGCACGCTACTATAAGTATTCCATAATAATAATAATAATAATAATAATAATAATAATAATAATAATAATAATAATAATAATAACCTCTCAACATGAAGTAAAAAACATGACCAAATCTCTCAAGTCCACGATCTCTCCCCCGCCACAGCAAAATCTTGCCTTGTAATTCTATAATGCATCAACAATTCAATGGCTTTCTTCACAATTTAAATGAGTTTTCTGAAGAATTTCATGAGCTCACACTCAGATTTATTTCATGAACTTTTCGAGTACACGTTTAAAGAAAACTACAGCAGTCTGAATCAGCCATCGCAGGCGGGTCAACTACCTAGTACACTCCAGTCCTCCTTCATAACACGACCCTTTATTCTTCATCTCAACCTATTCTGACAGCCACTTAAAATACTTCAAATTTGGATGGTGGGGATTCGTCCCTTCTCTCTCTCTCTCCTCTCTCTCTCTCTCTCTCTCTCTCTCTCTCTCTCTCTTCCGCAAGCGTTCTCATCTTCACTCTGACAATTCATTGAATTGAATATACTACAACTTAGGCCAAAGGCCAAGCACTGAGTGGACCTTACGAGGTCATTCAGTACTGAAACGGAAATTGACAGTGAAAGGTTTGTAAAATGTAACAGGATGAAAACCTCACAGCAGTTGCAATATGAATCAACTGTTAGGAGAGAGTGGAAAATAAGATGGGAGAAAGAGAATATTGAAAACAGTTACAGTAAAAGGAATGAAAGGGGTTGCATCTGGGGCCGAAGGCACGCTGCAAAGAACCTTACATAAGCAATTACTTACACTTCATTGGCGCTACGAAAACCAACTCTTTTTGAACTGAAGTAACAGATGGAGACTCATTCTAAAATACATTAATTCTTGCCATGCAGAATTATCAATACGGTGAATATGTTTCACATTGCAGTTTATACGATCAGGTGCAATCATTCAAAAATTCTCATTGGTAATTATTTATAATTAAGTAAAAAGACACTACTGATTATTATATTTGATGTCCTGGAATCAGTATGTATCTTAATTAGCAGGTCACTTCTATATACTTTCGATTTGTTACATTCTTGTGGAACATACATATATACATGTACATTTATATAATAAATATATATATATATATATATATATATATATATATATATATATATGTATTTATATAATTATATATGTATATATCTATCTATCTATCTATCTACCTATATGATATATATATATATATATAATATATATATATATATATATTATATATATATATATATATATATGTTACTGCATACTCAAAAAGTACTGCATACTGACAAATATTAGGTACAAATGTAACGAGAGAGAGAGAGAGAGAGAGAGAGAGAGAGAGAGAGAGGTAATCTAACTCCTTCTCCTGTCTTCACCAGAACGAGCGACCAAGAAATCCATCCTCCTTGTCGGCTATGTTATATCAAAACCCTCCTTTATATTTTACATTCACTGATTACTAGCCATGCTATAATATCATTAGCTCTCTCTCTCTCTCTCTCTCTCTCTCTCTCTCTCTCTCTCTCTCTCTCTCTCTCTCTCCTCCTCTCTCTCTCTCTCGGTTTCTGGAACATTGATAGTTTTCAACGTACAGATTTATTAGCTTGTTAACCTTATTTTACATATTCGTGACTTCTACATCTCTGTTTTCTCTTTTACTCAGCAATGGCCTAATCTAAGAAACTTCAATATATTATAATATATATATATACACACTATACACACATATCCATATACTACTTGAAAAAGGAGGACGTTGGTCCACCGACATATAGTCCTTAGCTTTAAACCAGTGTGTTTTCTTGGGCCTTTAATCCTTGAGACATACACATATATATACACAAACTCGTTTATGTATTTATGTATATAAATCAAGCTACTTTACATAAATACAAAATCAGCACAGATCATCAAATACTTAACCACTTCTACCTGCTATCAGCGTAGGAGCAAACATTTTCGACAATAAAAGATGGCCCACTCAATTGCAGGGCCAATATGGACCCCCAAAGTAGGTCTCCTCCATTAGTGTGGATTGAATTGAACTGAATATAGAATTTAGGACATCTGGGACCTACGAGGGCAGTCAGTGCTGCAGGAAACTCACAGTAAAAGGTCTGAAAGGCGTAACAGGAGGAAAACCTCAAAGCAGTTGCAATATAAAACAATTTTTAGAAGAGGGTGGAAAGCACGATGGAAGAAAGAGAATATGAAAGGAGGTACAGTAAAAGGAACGAGAGGGGTTGCAGCTAGGGTCCGAAGGCACGCCGCAGAGGACCTTAATGTTTAATACCTACAGTGCACGGCATGAGTTGCACTGAGGGTACTGACACACACACACATCTCCCCTCAAATACTCCAGGACGTGATGCCGACGGCTGGAGCCGTGACAACGTCATCGGCTGCTAGCACAGATAGAACCAGCCAGCCCAACGGGCTCACCCGAAATATGTTATAGGTGTCACTCCATAGGACTTTCATTCACGAGGATAATTGCGAGTGACTTCAGGTGTCTCGGGTGAGATGTGGGTAAGGAAGATGGCTGAGAGAGAGAGAGAGAGAGAGAGAGAGAGAGAGAGATGAGATGAGAGAGAGAGAGAGAATATATATATATATATATATATATATATATATATATATATATATAATATTCACCACTAATACTAATATAAAACTTCATAAACAACCCGAACCATTCTCTCGGGAGAAAATGAGTCTCATTATCAAACAAAACTGAGAAAATGAGTCTTAATACCAAACAGCCCTGAGAAAATGAGTCTCATTATCAAACGGACCTCTCTGCAGAAAGACGCCATCGGATGCTTTATCTCCAACCTGGATGAAAACAAATTACTGAACATCGCTGATCCGTCGTATCAGATTCCATATACGCAACCGCTGTCCCGCCGCAAATGTTCGCATATCTCTCTCTCTCTCTCTCTCTCTCTCAAGATTCCTAAGGCTGTGGGATACTGATACTCAACCGCGGAATAGAACCGCATCTAGCAGATGCAGACGAAGAAGAGCATAAGTGAGAGAGAGAGAGAGAGAGAGAGAGAGAGAGAGAGAGAGAGAGAGAGAGAGAGAGAGAGTCCTTTACATCTCGGCCTCCTATGAAATTCTTTGTAGTTGTGCAATGAAATGGTCATGAATTCAGTTTTCATTAATAATTCGTCTTCAGCGTTTTACATATCTATTCATTAATTTGTTAATTTATCTATTTATTTATTTATCTTATTTTTTAATAAGTGAGATCTCCTCTTTCTGTATTTCGCTTTACTTCCTCTTGGTTATATTATAATGAACACCATATTCCTTGGAAACTTGAATTTCAAGTCAATGGCAACGGTGGGGCTTGTTCCATATGAATACGGTCAATCAATAATAATAATAATAATAAAATAATAATAATAATAATAAAATAATAATTAATAATAATTAATAATAATAATAATAAGAAAAGAAAACGAAAATTAGCCCCCAAAAATTCGAAGAAAACAAAAAGCCTCAAATTATAGAAATTAGCTGTGCAAACAATGCCAGCTTACAGAGAGAGAGAGAGAGAGAGAGAGAGAGAGAGAGAGAGAGAGAGAGAGAGAGAGAGAGAGACGAGCAGAACATTCCCTCATATGTTCACTGCCTGTATCATCTACAATCGTATCTTTCAAATAAAATCATTACATCGGCTGTAACCTCGAAATTACACATATAGTTCCTTCAATTTTCTAAAATTCATGCATACATATTTCCCTGTATACATAAGTATATATGCATAAGAAGGAGAAAAATATATCTGTATACATAAGTGTATATATGCATAAATCGAAGAAAAATTCTTCAAGATGTGTGTGATGATTCTACATACTCATACATGTATTCACTCGACGCTATACACAAGAAGTCAGTCACAGGCTCCTGCACTGTATTATACATATGTATACAAAATATCATTATACGGTAACCAGGATCCTTCATAACCAACGGACAATTTATTAAGCCTTATATGACAAAGCTGAATTCTATTTCCATGTCATAGCAACACGTACTTCCTCGTTGGGTCAGATTTATGTCAACATGCAACACAGACAAGTGTGGGGTCGCCATCAAGATTCGTTCCATGCGCCAAGGTCCGTGTTACATTAGCTGATTCAGCGTTGATTAGCTTAATATAAGACCGAGAATTCTCTCTCTCTCTCTCTCTCTCTCTCTCTCTCTCTCTACCTTAGGTTACGTGGAAGGACAGACAGGAGAGAGGTACTGGAACGGAAGAAAATACACGAAGAAATATATATATATATATATATATATATATATATATATATATATATATATATATATATATATATGGTTCTTAAACTAGCTTCTTCCGTTCGAATATTTCTCACCTGTCTCCCTTTCCATCAGTGGACTGAGAGAGAGAGAGAGAGAGAGAGAGAGAGAGGAGAGAGATGAGAGAGAGAGAGAGAGAGAGATATGGTCAGGGTTGGGTTATTAAAGAATTTTCACGCTAGTATATTAGTGATGAATATCTGTACCTCATATAGATATATATATATATATATATATATATATATATATATATATATATATATATATATATACACATACATACATACACACACACACACATATATATAATATATATATTCATCACTAATATGAAACTTCACAAACAACCCTAACCATTCTCTCTCTCTCTCTCTCTCTCTCTCTCTCAGAGAATCACTAGCCCTGAGGTACGGTGCAGATACCATCGGGGGCCATGTGAGACTATCAGCGGGAGCCGCTGATCAAAGGTAATGCAAGAATACTTTATCATTCATTCCCTGAGTAACCTACACCCAGGGGAGTGAGGCAAGTCGATGGATTGGTTACCGTGAAGCTGACGAAAAGGGATGCTTTTGCATACGAGTGGCCATAAGTCTTTCAGTGTCGCTGTTCGTATGAGAATTCAGTGACATCGAATTGAAACGCTTCCTTATTATATATTTCAACCGATTCCTTAAATAAACTGAAAATAATAAAGGCTTTCTATTTCATATTGCATTGCTTTGCTGTTTCAATAGGTGATAGATGCTTTGGTCTATAACTATTGAATGAAACATTAGACACAAAGCTATATTTTCTTACCTACATAATAGTAAAATTTCTATGCTCATTTTTCATTTTTGGCTTCATTCCAAATTTCACAAAACCTGCCATCTCAACATCCTCATCTCCTCGGCCACAACCAATTTTTTTGAGACTTCTTCGTCGGCCCCGTAAACCATCGCTGGTCTCACTACACCGAATGTTCAGTGTACTACACCAGAAATGCCGTTCTTTCATCACAACATTGGCTTTTAGCAGTGTTACCATATGCAATTAAGCTGATTTTTTACGTTATTTATGATTTAATGGTTTGAATATGGAAAATTTAATGGTTAGAATGCGTATTTTCCGATGTAGAATCATTTCCAACACGTCACTAGCTTAACATAAAAGTATTTTTGACGAAGAAAAATAAAGGATTTCAATAAAATTCATTTGTATAAATAAGCAGGATATGTTTTATAACCTTATTTTCATAATAAAACATAAAAAGGCAAAGTAAAGAATTTTATTCCTCACCGCCGTGGCCTCTGGTCGGAAAAGCCACGGTGGGTTGCCAGATGTCACCAGAAAGCCACACTAGTAGACGAAATTCCTCAAAACGGCAACCTTGGTGTTCACAAGATCACAAAAAGTGTACCGTATATTTTCAGCCAATTCAAAAATGAAAAATGCGCTTCCCCGTCCTGTTCACAAATGGAAGAGCAAACCTGGGAGCAAATCCCTGTATTAACCTCAAACCTAACACTGAAGCCTGTGGGGATTTGGAGAGCAAATTAAACTCATTACCGGTAATCCATCAAAGCTGGGTGTTTCGCATTTTCTGGATTTTAGTTTCCTTCCAAATTAGCAGATTTTTTTTTATTTTTTTATTTTTTTGAGTTTTCCGTAAAAGGAAACTATTGCGATGGCTATTTGTCCGTCCGTCAGCACTCAGATATTAAAATCTACTGAGGATAAAGTTACGTAGGGCTGGCCCGAAGGATTAGATATTTTGACGTGGCTAGGAACCAATTGGTCACCTAGCAACAGGACCTACAGCTTATTGTGGGATCCGAACCACATTATATCGAGAAATGCATTTCTATCACCAGAAATAAATTCCTCTAATTCCGCGTTGGCCAGGGCGAGAATCGAACTTCGGACCACCGGATTGGTGGCCGAGCGCGAAAACCACTCGGGCAACGATGAACTTCTACTGAGGATAGAGGGCTGCAAATTGCTATATGAATCATCCACCCTCCAATTATCTAACATACCTAATTGCAGCCCTCTGGCATAAGTCATTTTTTATTTATTTCAGGTTAATATTAGCCAAAATCGTGCGTTGGCCACCAACGGGCCGTGGCTGACAGTTTCACGGGACGTGGCTCATATGGCATTATACGCTATACAGAAAACTCGACTCCTCGGCGCAATTTTTTAGTTGTAATCGATTGCAATAAACAAGATTTTCTGGAAGGTTAAGACGGTTAACATTTTTCATGTTAATACTACAGCACAAATATTGAAATACTGTTGTTTTTGTAACAAACCAATTTAAAAGGTTAACATGGTTCTAATGAACCAGTTAAAAAAAAAAACATGTTCATGTTTTTCGTGATTCTAAATTACCCATTTTAAAAAGTTAACATGATTCTAATTCATCGATTTAAAAAATTTAGCATGATTCTAATGAATCGCCTTAATATTATTATTACTATTTTGTCTGTCTCAAGTCATCCAATTCGACAGGGTGGTATTTATAATGTGGGGTTCCAGGTTGTATCCTGCCTCCTTAGGAGTCCATCACTTTCAGCATCTAGTTTTTCCAGGTTCCTTTCCATGGATCCTGGCATCGTGCCTAGCGTTCTTATGATTATGGGTACAATTACCAATGGCATATCCCATATCCTTCTTATTTCTATTTTCAGGTCTCTATGCTTATCAATTTTTTTTTCTCTCTCATCTACTCTGGTGTCCCATGGTATTGCAACATCAGTGAGTGATACTTTCTTCTTGGTTTTGTCAAACAGCGTCAAGTCTTGTCTACTGACGCGTATCACCCTATCTGTTCTGATACCATAGTCCCAGAGGATCTTTGCCTGATCGTTGTCTATCACTCCTTCAGATTGGTGCTCGTACCACTTATTACTGCAAGGTAGCTGGTGTGTCTTGAACATGCTCCAGTGGAGGGCTTTTACTACAGATTCATGCCTCTTTTTGTACTGGTTCTCTGCAAACGCAAGACATTATTATTATTATCATCTACATGGCATCATTTTCAAGTGCCTCTCATTCAGCCTCAAGACGAAGTATAAAGAAACAGCCACACACAACAGAAAGGAGTAACATTGATATTCAAGAATTCTCAGAAGACACTGAAACCACTAAGCCTCCTGAAGGATAACTCTTGAAAGATAATCTTCCTTAGCAACGAAGTCCTACCGAATTCCTGACTCCACGCTGGGTATAACCAACGCCATCTTGAATTCAAGATGGCGATGGTATAACCGAGATGAGCAAAGGCGACGGATGAAATGTAAACCTTCCACAACAGTCCTATGCCTCTCAGGCGTCATTGCTGCCCATTACCGTCTGTATACCACAGCGCGATACTATTCACCATGCACTTTTAATGCTTTTTTTATCAATTTATTAATCTATTTTTTTTTTTCTTTTTAGTATGTGAGATCTTTCTGTAGTCCATTTTACCCTCTCTTTGGAAGCCCATCTTATAATAATAATAATAATAATAATAATAATAATAATAGTTCGTAGTACTTGACTGCATAATATAACTCCAATCTCGGCCACAGCAATGTTACACTGCCTCTACTATTTCCACCTCGCAGTGTTGGGAACCATCCCATCTAATAGTGATGGGATTTGTATCTCAAAAACCCCCCCCCCCCCTCAAAAACCCCATTCCCCCTACGGTAAACCTTCATCCTTCATTCTTTTATCAATAACCCCTTGGATCCTCTCAGGCCATTTATCTCGTTCCTCCTGGGCGCTTCTGAAAAAGTCCCGCGGCCGATAGGCAAAAACTCGAAGAGAGATCAATAAGGCACAAGCAATACGGGAGTTGCTTGTTGCTTTCAGGAATTGGTTTCGCTGTCGACAAACACCAAAGGGCCAAAACAAGAAAAAGTCCACGAGCGGTCAAGATGACAGGAATGTTGGGACGAATTGAGAGAGAGAGAGAGAGAGAGAGAGAGAGAGACTGGGGAAAATGGATTAAATTGTTACAACCATCGCAGAAGCTTTTAAAATGACGCCATATCTTTGAAAATTACCGAAATATTCACTTACATACGTACATATGCAAAAAAAAAAAAATAAATAAATAAATAAAAATAGCATAGACATTAATACAAAGATACACTGCAACATTCGAAACGCTACGTTGACATCAACACATAACTTTTTTTTCAAGAAATGATTTCAAATCAGCTCAGCCCTGAATGAAGTTCTATAAGTGACTTTATCTTGACGTCACTTGTCTGGGTAGTTTCAACAGCAGGAAATGGGTGGTTGGGCTCTTCAGAGGGTAAATGCAATTCAAGACAGAACAGCTCAGCTGAGAGCAAGTACGAATTCTCCTCCATTATGTGGAGAATTTTTCTAACCTTAGATGTATATATTGGGCAACATTATGTATATGACTGATAAATAAAACTCAACATGTGATTGTAATAGCCACAATGCCCTCTTAACTTCTCAGATTCTTTTCTCTCCTTCATGAGTGAGAATCCAGATGTTATGAGGTTAATCTTATGGAAAAAAGAAAAAAAAACTGCGCAGTAGTTTCTTCGGCGCAATCGAGTTTTCTGTCCAGTAGTGGCCTCAGCCACGGCACATAAACCTCTTTACCGCGACCCATGAAACTCAGTTACGATCCCGTGGTGGCCTAAGTTCTTCGTTCTTATATCGCTGCCAGAAGTAAGATTAAAGCTGAATTTTATCTTAAATAAAAATCGAACCTACTAAGGCTAAGGGGCTGCAATTTCGTAAATTTAATGATTACAGGGTGGATGATCAACATGCCAATTTGCAGCCCTCTAGCATCAGCAGTTTTCAAGATCTGAGGGCGGACAGACAGACAAAGCCGGCACAATAATTTTCTTTAGCAGGAAACTAAAAATTTATCGATTAATTCATGATTAATTTATGATTAATTCATGAGCTGTAATTTCTTACCAAAACATTATCCATGAATATGGGTAACATCTAATCGACGTTTGTGAGGGTAATCTTAAATAAAAGATAAAAAACACTGGTCATTAAAGCACAAATATTATTATATAAACAGTCATTTTTTTTACGAGTACATTATTCAACATCTTCATGAAATGTGTATATATATATATATATATATATATATATATCTATATATATATATATATATATATATATATATATATAATGTGTGTGTGTCGTGAGAGAGAGAGAGGCTACATATAAACCATGACCTTCACGATAAGACAAAAGCAGGGTAAGTCCTTCGAGAGAGAGAGAGAGAGAGAGAGAGAGAGAGAGAGAGAGATACAAAGGGATCTCTATAAAGATCTAAATACGGTGACGGTGTCATCATCATCATCGTCGGCCTCGAGACGTTGTGTTGGTTGGTTGCTGGTTCTCCTCTAGATAAATTTCTGTAATGTGTACTTTTGTAGTTGATGCTGTTTTTCTAAGTATATTAATTTATTCACGCGTTTAATTTTGCTTTAGAGGTCAGCAACTGCTTGCCTATATCTTATTACCTTGAGAAGGATACAATTTCTTGAATCTTTAACGATAGAATTAAATAGATTTGTATATACATGTATGCATATACATAAATATATAATATATATGGATATATACATACACATGTTATAAATATAAATAAGTAAAATATATATATATATATATATATATATATATATATATATATATATATATAATATATAGATAGAGAGAGAGAGAGAGAGAGAGAGAGAGAGAGAGAGTGAGAGAGAGAGGTTTGAATCGAGATAAGAGATTCTTAGCTAAAATCTGAACAACTTAAGCGTTTGCCTAATCAAAGGCACATACCCCTTAATGCTCATTTTAACTGAAACATTTTCCTAATCTAGCTATATCATATATATGATGTATAGGCGTTATATAATATATATATATATATATATATATGGTTCATTTGCTAAACGAGTAAGTCATACTGTGGTATTATACACAATACTTCAAAGAAATACGCGCTGAACGTTGTATAAAACCGTGAAAAACTATACGTAAATGCAAAAATGTTCGGGGGTTTTGCTGTCTTTTTAATGAAATTTTTTGTTTATCAAAAATCATTTCCAAAATAGTATGAATAAATATTCCGGAATCCAACGACTTGTGAGGCCTGGTTCCACTACACGTAAAGAGAAGCGGTCTCTTGTCACTCATTGAGCGATAATAACAGCAAAAACAAACTGGCAACCAAGGCCGAGCAATAAAAGACACCGTGGAAGGCATTTCCCAGTTCGTTGGGGGGGGGGGGGGGGGGGGGGGGGAAGGGGGGGGGGGGGGGGGGGGGGGGGGGTAATGCAAATCCAATAGTGTCAGGCTGCGGAATGTCAACATTTGGATTAGGAAAAATAGGACACCCGGTTGTGTCTTGTTTATTGATACAAGCACATGACACAGGGTTGGTGGCAGTTGCATACGGGGGTATTTTTACTGCCGTATCTTAAACGCTGTTCAAGGCTAGGGAGAGAGAGAGAGAGGAGAGAGAGAGAGAGAGAGAGAGAGAGAGAGAGAGAGAGAGAGTCTGGTCAACTGTCTGTCTCTGAACGCCGC
>NC_061107.1:9687168-9712168 GCF_015104395.2 Macrobrachium nipponense
CGCACCGACCTCTCAAAAAAAAGAAAAAAAATCTAACTCATTACCACAGAAGAATGTAGAAAGTTCCGCATTTCAGAAGTTCATCTTATAAGAACTGATCAAACCTCTCTAGCCTCTCGTGCTGACATCTTCTCAATTAGCTTTCAAGAACCATTTCTCAAGAGATATCTGCACATACGTAAGACAAGTTAGTAGCAAGAGAGGGGTCATTACTCCTACCTAAAGCTTTCGATTCAACTCAGTTAAGTAAAACGAAAGAACGGCATTACCTACTGAGCACACACACTGTGACTACACAGATTCAGTACTTGTCAACTTGTACAAGGAGCTAACTATAGCTGGTTCACTTAAGGTAGATTCTTGGATGAACCGAATGCTTACGAGACGTTTGTTCGGAGGCCGCTGATTGGCTGGTACCGGGAGGTAGGCAGCTCCCAGCCAATCAGCGTCCGCCAAACAACCGTCTAGTAGACATAGTTCTCACCCAAGAATCTACCTTAAGTGAACCAACTATACCATACGTTATCATTTAATTTTGTGCACAGATGTGACGACTTAAATTTCTAAAATTTTACGTGTTCTAGGGAAAGTAAAATGAACATCAGAGAGAGAGATAGGAGGGGAAAATAGCCTTGTACAAAATATAACATAGTATTTAAGCCAAAGGCCAAGCGCTGGGACCTATGAGGTCATTTAGCGCTGAAACGGAAATTGACGGACGGTAAAAAGGTCGTAAAGGTGTAACAGGAGGAAAACCTTGTAGTTACTCGAAGAAACAATTGTTTAAAAAGTGTGGTAAGTAAAATGGCAGAAACTATAAGAACGGAGGTACAGACAATGGACTGAAAGGGGTTGCAGCTAGTGCCTACAGTGGACCGCATGAGGTGCACTGACGGCACTACCCTCATAAGGGGTCTCGTACGTAATAAACAATGATTCCTCTGCCCTTCAGAGCCTATACCGATGCCTGCTTCAGTAATAGTATCCTAAAGGATTAAATCAGAACAGTACTGATAGGATAGGAAGATAATGTGTGAGGTAAATTCTCTATGCATGTGGAATAATAATAATAATAATAATAATAATAATAATAATAATAATAATAATAATAATAAAAGAAACAGCTCTCAAGTTTATTATTATCATTCAGTATCAACAGACACGTATATACAGTCTATATATATATATATATATATATATATATATATATATATATATATATATATATATATATATATATATATATATATATATATCGTTTACTGCACAAGGCATATATATATATATATATATATATATATATATATATATATATATAGATATATATAGTATATATATCGTTACTGCACAGGCATCGCCCACTTAATCATAAATTGATTCTGTAAGGATGTTGTAGATACAAGTATTCCGTTATACTTTTCTGGAGTACCCCCACTATCACTGGAAACATGTTGAAAACAAATATTTTTGTATATATATATATATATATATATATATACTATATATATATATATATATATATATATATATATATAAAAACTATACACTATGTGTATACTCCCAAGTTAATGAGACACTGTGTATGTTATCTTTATGTTATCCTATAAAAGAGAGTGAGGGCGGTCGTTATCTAGGATATATTATCAAAAAAGAATTCTCGGCAAAATAACTAAATTGCCTCATAGAGTAAAAACCCCTTTACCTGTTGATAAACAAGAGGGGGTTTTTAAAAAGCGCTTAACTTTGGAAGGGCTAAAGATTTCACAGGGAAACGTTCCAGTCTGAAGGAAACGTTAGATAAACAAGTAAAAATTGCCAATCGAGTATTGTGGATAACGTATAAAACCATCAGCTATGACCGGCACCTCTTCAGTTGCTCATCTTATGCAGTAGAATGGGGTGCGTCCCTTGCCTCCCGAAAGCGCTGCCAGATGCACGATCCATGGCAAAACTTTAACCATAAATAAAATCAAACTCTACTGAGGCTATAGGGCTGCATTTTGGTATGCTCGTTGATTGGAGGGTGGACGATCAAAATACCAATTTGCAGGCTAAAGTTATTCAATAAATCGTTGACTAGGAAGATAAATCTTTTAAAATATAACTCGTTAGCTTACAAGACTTAGCAAATAAACCTTTACCTTAAAAAATTTAACTTTTTCAGTACATAAATCGTTACCTTAAAAGATTGAACTTATTCAATAAACAAAATAAATTGTTGCCTTAAAAGACTGGACTATTTCAATAAAAAAAATGTATCATTACATTAAAAAAACTAAACTTTCTCAATAAACAAAATAAATCGTTGCATTAGAAGAAGTGCCTTTCTCAATAAACAAAATAAACCCTTAAATTAACAAGGCCGATCTCAAAATGAATTGAGAAACACAGCATCGCAATGACAGAAAAGCACAGAGCGGTTATCATCTAACCTCTCTTGACTGTTATACGACACGTTTTTATATTTGCTCTTTCCAGGTCATGCTACTGCTGCCTTTATAATATAATGGAGTCTTTGTGTTACAATTCCCGTAGGCCATATCAGGATCCTCGTAAAGCCCCCAGTTCCACGTTCTTCGCCGCGAGAGAGAAACATTCCCATTCCAGTTGGAATTTGAACATGATAAATTAAGGAGTAAAAAAATGCACCCAAATTTCTTCGGCGCAATCGAGTTTTCTATACAGCGAAAATAGATTTATATCTTTCGGTGGACTCGGTTAATGCTGTATGAGCCGCGGCCCAGGAGCCTAGCATATATATATATATATATATATATATATATATATATATATATATATATATATATATATATATATATATATATACATATATATATATATATATTATATATATATATACATATATATATATACACACACTGTCGCCTTCTTTGAATATGCAAATGATTTAAATTCCAGGTTGTTTCGTGTGACCTGTCCCAATGATATGACGAACTTGAACATTATACATCTGAATTTATCTGGTGAGTTGACAGCTTGGATTAATCAATATATTTTATTCGCCTTCTTGATGCTGGTGAGAGTCGTAATCCTACCTATTTCCTCGATGTATCAATGTGTACCACCTGTACAGTTTTCTTGCCTGCTACGACAGACTAATGGAATTAACGCCTACCTCAAAAATGCAGACGAGACAATAAAACAAAATCAAAAATAGTTGAGAACCCAGAGGAGAATAAATAAAACAAGACTGTTTGCCCCAAATGGATTGGTCACTCCTAAATGCCCATAATGAGATGGCCTTCCGAGTTTTGGGCAAATACACAGATTTTTACACTAAAGTAATTCCTTTCCTTTACCTCTCAGTTGAAGAGATCTTCAAGTTCGTCCACAAAATTCCTGATCTTATAGACACAACTCATGGGACAAATAAGCATATTATCTGAACCTCCTTTAGCAAAGCCTGAGAGAAACGAAGTCAATGTGTTGGTCAAAGTTCCCCTTATTAAAAATGAAAAAAAAAAAAAAGAGAAGAAACAGGGCATAATTCAAACAACTAGACTTTGGCTAAGCTTGGGATTTAAGATGAGAGGCGTGATTCAACGAAATACGTTTACTCGGTTTCTCTGGAATTACATAATATCCAAACTGACATTCCAAGATTAGCATAAGGTCGATTTCACTCTACAGAAACGAGAAAACGCCTGAGGGCAAGAATAGCGATTTTTAGGCAGCCACACCTTGGAGGAGCACACACGTCGTCAACAGATGATCCATCCAGAAAACAATACATTTAGTAATATGAAATTTACAGAAATGTTCCAAAAAATAAGTGAAAAGACGAAAATAGGATATAAATAGAGCGAGCAAGAGAGTGAAATGGACCTTATGCTAATCTTGTAATGTCAGTTTGGATATTAAGTCTACTTTTACTATGTTTTTGCTCTGTATGATCAGTTGTGCCTAAGTAAAGGGTCGTGTTAAACCGAAAGTTCTTGGCTCTCTCACCTTTCATTTTCCTCCGTGGCAAAACCTTTATTTATACATAGCATTACGTTTTATATACTCGTGATCAAGTTAATATATAGATATATATATAATATATATATATATATATATATATATATATAATATACATATATATATATGCCAGAGTAACATTACAACCGAACATACATTCCGCCAGAAAAATATTTACACCCTTGATAAATGCAAAAAAAAAAGAAAATAAATAAATAAAAATAAAATCAGAATAAAAATAAATAAAAAAATGGGCTTAACTCAATAGCGCCTTAAGAAGGTCAGTGCTATACTTCCAGACCTTGTTTATATCTACGCATTATGATCTGATGAGGAATTAAAAACGATACTTGTAAAAGTTTCTATGGAATAAGGAACTTTATTTCTGCGACATTAAATAAAAAAAACTGCTTAGCAATCATAAACACGGACTTCGTTGTCATACAAACCTACTACTTCCTGTTAAAACGCATTTGTTGATTCATTCATAGAACTTACAATATGATAGTATTTTAACAAGGGCCAACATAAACCGATAAATCAAATAAGAAATTAGCTGATTTTCTAGCAATACAACACCAGAAGTCAGCAACGCCGAACGTAGGCATATCAAATATTAGCTGATGTATTTTTCTTATAAAAGTTAAATATTTTCTATAAAATAAAACAAACTGACGACGAAAGTCAGCAGTTACTCTCACAGTAGAAACCAGAAGAGAAAGAGTAGAGAGAGAGAGAGAGAGAGAGAGAGAGAGAGAGAGAGAGGAGAGAGAGAGAGAGAGAGTCAAAAAAGACACTGATAGAGAAAGGAAAAAGACTCAGAGAGAGAGAGAGAGCAAAAAACTAAGAGAGAGAGAGAGAGAGAGAGGCCAAAAAACTAAGAGAGAGAGAGAGAGAGAGAAGAGAGAGAGAGAGATAGAGAGAGAGTCTACAAGACTTGAAGAAAGAGGCCAAAAAAAACTCTGAGAGAGAGAGAGAGAGAGAGAGAGAGAGAGAGAGAGAGAGAGAGACCTTACCTTACCTTACAGACCTTACAGTTCGTTCGGGTTTGCCCCAGGTCCCTCAGTGTGAGGCGCCTCTAATGTATACCAGAGAGTTGCTAGTACATCTTCCGGTATATTTTGCATCTTCCAATCTTGGATGGTCTGGGATGCAGTTTAGATATTTGTCGAGCTTATTCTTAAACATCTACGCTCACTCCTGATATATTCCTCAGATGAGCTGGCAACGCATTGAATAGACGCTGCATTATCGATGCTGGTGCGTAGTGGATTAATGTCCTGTGTGCTTTCCTTATTTTCCTGGTATAGTTTTTGGGCATTATTAATCTACCTCTGCTTGCTCTTTCTGATATTTTTAGTTTCCATGATATTTCTGTTATTCCTTCTATCTGTTTCCATGCCTGAATTATCATGTAGCGTTCTCTCTCTGTAGACTATATAATTTTAAGGATTGTAGTCTTTCCAGTAGTCTGGTCCTTAACTTCTCTATTCTAGCTGTAAAGGACCTTTGTACACTCTCTATTTGTGCAATATCCTTTTGATAGTGTGGGTACCATATCATATTGCAATATTCAAGTGGACTACGAAAACTATGTTTTATAAAGCCATAATCATGTGTTCAGCTTTTCTTGTTTTGAAGTGCGTAACACATTCCCATTTTTGCTTTACATTTTGCCAACAGAATTGCTATTTGATCATTGCATAAACATGTTCCTATTCATCATCACACCAAGGTTCCTTTAACTGCTTCCTTATTTGTGATTGTCTCATTATTAGGTCCCCTATATGCATATAGCTTTCCTTCCTTCTCTGTCTCCATAATTTATTGATTCAAATTTATCAGAGTTAAATTACCATAATCCTATTTACCTCTGCCCAATCATATACTTTGTTAAGGTCTCTTTGTAGAGCGTTCCTATCTTCATCACAAGTAATTTCTCTACTTATTCTTGTGTCATCAGCGAAAACTACTCACTACCGAATCCTTAACATTACTGTCTATGTCTTCAATCATAATAACAAACAATATTGCAGCTAGCACCGTACCTTGTGGCCACACCGGATATTACCTTGGTTCATCCGATTTCTCATCGTTTGCAATAACTATCTGTTTTTCTGTTGTGGTAAAAATTCTTTTAACCATCTTCCTACTTTATCTACGATATTGTGTTTTCTAATTTTCTTTCGCTAATATATTATGGTCTACTTTGTCAAAAGCTTTTGCAAAGTCTAGATAAACCACAATCTGTTTCATTTCCGCTTTTCATATTTTGAATATGTTCTCACGGTGGACTAACAGTTGGGTTTGTGTACTTTTTCCGGGTACGAAACCGTGTTGTCCTATATTAAACAAATTATTTTTTATTAAATGTTTCATAATATTTTTCTTCATTACCCTTTCATACACTTTCATAATATGTGATGTTAGACTCACAGGCCTATAATTACTTGCCTCTAGTCTGATCCACTTTTGAAAGTAGGGGTGATATATGCTAAGTGCTCTCATAAATCTTGCCTGTATCTACACTTTGTCTTAATAATATTGCAAGTGGCTTTGCGATAGAATGAAACTACTTTCTTTAACAAAATAGCAGGGACTCCATCCGGCCCTGCAGCAGCTCCATTTTTAATTTCATTAATTGCCTGCACAATATCAGCTTCATTAATTTCTATGTCAGCTAAATATTCACTATTTTCTTCCCTTACTTCTATATCATTATCTTCATATCTATTCTAGGGGTGAATTCTCTCTTATCGTTCTGCCAGTATGTTGCAAATTTCCTTTTTTTTCATTCGTTAATCTCCCTTCAATTCTCAGAGGGCCTATTTCTATTCTTCTTTTATTCATCTCTTCGCATATGAGTATAATAGTTTTGGGTTTTGCTTGATATTTATAGGGTTTTTTCCTCCAAGTCCCGTTTTTCATTTTCTTTTGATTGTGGATAATCTTTTGTTCTGCATTTTCTATCTTACTTTTTAGTTCTATAAATTTCCATGCATTTTTTTTTTTTCTTTTGCAAGACCTTTTTCCACTTTTCTGATTTTCTGGAACAAGATCCTTCTGTCTCTTGGTATGCATGAATGATGTTTACTTTTCTTCTTCGGTATATATTTATCCACTATTTTCTCCAATATTTTGTATAATATCTCCGTATTTACCTTATGTCATCACTTACGAAAATGTTATCCCAATCTGTTTAATTCTTCATTTTATTTCTGACCATTTTATATTTTTACTGTAGAAGTTGTATTTTCCATACCTTCCCACTTTTTCATTTCTTGCTTATCTCTATTTTCACTTGCTTTGGGAATGAACTGTTAATTCTATGACATTATGGTCTGAAATACTCGCATTATAAACTATTATTTCTTTAACATAATTCATCTCATTCACAAATACTAGGTCTAAAGTATTTTCCTTTCTTGTTGGCAGGTGATTTATTTGTTTGAATGTTGTGTTCTAGTAGCATATCTAATAGCTTTTCAAATTGCCTCTTATCTTCTGCACTACTATTACTCTCTTTTTTATATGTATAAGTACAACCACAATCTCCTATTCGTTCTTTTCCATTCTACGAAAGGAAAGTTGAAGTCACCAGATAGGAGAATAGTCCAGTCCTTGTGATTTCTACATATATCATCCAATTTTTCAATTATTAAGTCAAACTCTTTAGTATTAGGAGGTCTATATATTACTATGTTCATCAATTTTTCAGATTCAAATTCTACCGCTATTAGTTCACATTCTGAGTTACTATATTTCTCATATATTTTTCCTTGTTTTTTGTCTTTCCCATATATTGCGGTTCCCCCTTGATTCCTATTTTTTCTATCTGATCTATAAGTTTGGAACCCTTTTATTTGATCATCATTCCCAGTCTCTTGGAATACCAGGTTTCACTTATATTGAGAGAGAGAGAGAGAGAGAGAGAGAGAGAGAGAGAGAGAGAGAGGAAGGTCAAGAGAATGAGAGAGATAGAAAGAGATAGTCCAAAAGAGAGAGAGAGAGAGAGAGAGAGGAGTCAAAAAGACACTGATAGAGAAAGTCAAAAGACTCAGAGAGAGAGAGAGGCCAAAAAACTAAGAGAGAGAGTCTAAAGACTTAAAAGAAAGGGGCCAAAAAACTCTGAGAGAGAGAGAGAGAGAGAGAGAGAGAAGAGAGAGAGAGAGAGCGAGAGAGGAGGGTCAAAAAAGAAGAGAGAGATAGAAAGAGAAAGGTCAAAAAGAGATAAAAAAAGAGAGAGAGAGAGAGAGAGAGAGAGATAAAAAAAACAACAACAACCAAAGCAAGAGTGGCAGCCGAAGAATATACTACACTAGCTCATCAATCCAATTCCCCCCCCCCCCGCGATGTCGTCTACCTTGCAGCTGGAAAAGTCACGATTGAGAATATTTCCGCCCAAATATTTTGGAACCAACCGGATTTTTTTTTTTTTTTTTTTTTTTTTTTTTTAAGGGGGGGGGGGGGGCCGTTTGATACCGCGAGGCGTGTACGAAAGGATGGATGAGCGTGAGAATCTGTCGTCAGCTCTTGCTATTCAGTTCATGTGAATCTCTGTGTATGTGTGTGTGTGTGTGTGGTGTGTTATATATATATTATATATATATATATATATATATATCTGATATATATATATATATATATCATTATATATAGAATATACATACATACATAAACTACAATATATGTGTGTGTGTGTGTGGTGTGTGTGTGTGTGTGGTGTAGAACAAGAGGGGAGGACCTTGGAGTCATTATTACCAATGGACCTTAAAATCCTCACAAAAGCAGTGCATTAAACAGCAGCAAAAGAAGGCACATAAACTAGTGGGATGCAAAAAGAGGCAGTTCAAATTACGGAAACAAGGAAACACTGTGACTGCAGCTCTACCACAGTCAATAGTTAAGATCCCCATCTTGAATATGCAGTACAGTTTTTCTTGGTCACCAACACTAAGGAAACGACATAAAATAGATTAGAAGGAGTACAAGCAAGAGTTACAAAGTTAAGTTCCATCCGTTCAGGCAACATAGGTTACCAAAGTCGACTAGAGGAGCCTTAACATGTATGGGCCTTAGAAAACACAGACGATTGCGGGAAGGAACAACTAATAGAAACATTTAAAAATACTGGAAGGCATAACAAAAGTAGGACAGTAACCTATTCACATTAAACGAAAACCGAGAATAAAATAATGGATTGGAACTTAGGAAACTGAAAAGAGGATTACAAACTCATTCCATTGTGGGGAAAAACAACTTTTCCCTTTAACCAATTTTTAAAAAAAAAAAAAATCAAAAAAAAAAACAACAAAGATATGTGGACACGTGGAATAAACTGCCACCAGAAAGTTGTAAACAGCAACTTGGTGGAAGATGTTTTAAAAAAGAAAGCTAGACAAGAATCCATAGGGGGAGGACACTGTGGAATGCACAGAAAACCAGCCTGCTCCTACAGATGCGTGAGCAACACGATGTCTTCTCTTTAAAGAATGTCCTAACGAAGTCTTTGAGACATCCTAATCCTTGTAACTCCTTATATTATTTTATATTAGTTTCGTTATATATATATATATATATTAATATATAAATATAAAAATTAATATATATATTTTGATAGAGAGAGGAGAGAGAGGAGAGAGAGAGAGAGAATAAAATAGCTAAATAGTATAGACGCACGAAAGAACGCATTACAGTGACATATCTGAAAAGAAATGAATATTCAGTAAGTCATTCTAAAATACTCGAATCAAATCGATCCCTTCTCTGACGAGCATAGCAGCATTAGATGCTGGTAACCCTCTATCTAAATTCGTGAGGTGTCATTTTTAAGATCCAACCCCACCCCTACCCCCTTCCCATCTACTTTCCTCCCTCCCTCCCTCCACCCTCTTTCCCTCTCTACCAAGCAATCATCCAAAAAAAAGGTAAGAGGCCAACTAACTCCTCTTCTCGTGCAGATCTTTCCCCAAAGTCGGATTTGCAGGCAACGGTAAAAACAACTCACAAGAGCATCAAGTTTTCAAGGCGAGTGAGTTGGAGTTGCAACCCAGAAAAGGGTCATATCTGAACTTTTACGTCGGCGATTCAGGATTTTAGTAGCTGTGACACCCTCATAAAGGAGGCGTTTGGGCATCTCTGGTTTTACAGAAGCTCGAGATTCTCTCTCTCCCTCTCTCTCTCAGTCACGGCCCTGCGGCCGCTACTTTACTACTACTACTACTACTACTGGCGTGATGACGCGGGATTGTTTGCACGGGAGCATACAAACGTACATACAAACATTATACACTTACTAGGATACGGAACATACATAACATACATAAATACATACATAACCATTATATATATATCATATATCTGTAATATATTATATATCTTATATATTGTTGTGTGGGTGTGTGCGTTGTGTGTGGGTGTATGAAAATAAAAAATAAAAACACCGACACCGTTGCTTCTAAGTAATCAAATCAGATTGGTCCACAGGTAATACTCCTGCTTTTATTGAGTCAAGACGAATAGTGTTCGCAGAAATATCAACAGAGGTTGCTAAACAAGAGTATTTACTGTGGGATCCATCCATTATTGATAGATATAATATAATATAATATAATATAATATAATATATAATACTATACTATATATATATAATATATATAATCTATCTCTTCCGCAATTTTCATGAACCAGTAAATCCTAAACTAACATTAAATTCCCTTTGTTTTCAGAAGCCAGTTCTACCCCACTCATTATGTGATTCTTTTTATTTGGAAGCTTGTAATTTAAGTCAGTGGCCCCTGCGGTAGTCCTAAGATATCAATAATAATAATAATAATAATAATAATAATAACAATAATAATAATAATAATTTCAGATGTCTTACGCATGCAGAAACAAACAGGCAAGACACCAGTGACTAAGGCAAACAAGCGTCCAATATCGCGGACGGAGGAAATGAATGAGAAATCCATATAGCTTCGAAAGGATTGAAATTTTGCATGAAAAGGCTGCCAAACCAAGCACTGGGTATGCACTTTCGGAAGACAGTGAAGAGAGAGCGTTGGAGCGGCTGGACAAGCAAATAAGTAAAGCCAGGAAAATTCTTATTATTTTTAAGCACAAAGGATCTAAAGGTCGATTGGGCGACGGATAACCTTCATAGCTGGCGTTTATAGCTAGAGGAGGGCCTGGACAGCAAGGGTTACGGGAAAGCAAGGCGAAGCTAAAAGGGGGGTTGGTAAAAACGTCATGCCCTGCAGTTGCCGCCACGTGAGGTACACTGATGGCACTCTACCCCCGAGTGAGATGGATACAGAAATAAAAAGAATGAGAGCAAAATTATTCAGAGAAGCAAAGTAAAACAATGGCGTAACTGACGTCTCGTCTGGCGCAATGTACCACCACCACCTTCCAATCCTAACCAACCAGAGGACCACCTCCTCCTAACCACCCACCACCACTCCTCCTCCTTCCTCACTCCTCCTCCTCCTCCTCCTCCTCCTCCTCCCGCATAATTTGGCGTTGAAGTTAAAGGATAAACCTGGGGGTGGAGCTAGTGGCGTGCAAGCGATGTGGTTAATTGTGCAATCTAACAGCCCTAATATGCAGTCATCATGCACAAGGGGGTTGGAGGAGGAGGAGGGAGGAGGAGGAGGAGGAGGAGGAGGAGGAGGAGGGAGAGGGAGGAGGGAGAAAAAGGGGGGGTGTTTGTTGTGTTGTGGAAGGTTCTAGCTTGCAGTAAAACCGCAACAACGCCATTAATTGATCGTTTCTCTCTCTCTCTCTCTCTCTCTCTCTCTCTCTCTCTCTATGCAGGTCACAAGGAGGAAAAGCGAGGAGCTGAGGTCTTCCTGAACTGCTGCTGTGTCTTGATGCAGTTCCTTATATACAGTTCCCCGTTGGGTAACAGTTGCTCCGTTGCAGGATACAGACTGTTAGCAATATCAATAATCATTGAGTAATGATATTTCATTGTCTTTCATGTTTTTTTTAACATAATCATCAGATTTTGATACTGGTAAAATTGAATGTTATTATACAAATTTAATGATTATAGTAAAATTGAATGCTATTATAAAAATTCAATGATTATAGTAAAATTGAATGCTATTATAAAAATTTAATGTTTATAGTAAAATTGAATGTTGTAAAAATTGAATGTTATTTACAAATTTAATGTTTTAGTAAAATTGAATGTTATTAAAAGGTAATGTTTTTAGTAAAATTGAATGCTATAAAAATTTAATGTTTATATTAAAATTGAATGTTATTATGAAAATTTAATGATTATAGTAAAATTGAATGGTATTATTAATATCTAATCTTTACAGTATAAAAATGAGTAAATAGAGCAACTTAAGGCAACAAAAAAAAAACCTGAATGAAACCCAGTGCTTCTTCACCGCGAAAACAATATGCCGGTGAAGTAATGGCAGACCAAAACAACAAATAAAAAATAAATAAATAAACAAACTAAACCACACAAAAATCAACACTAATAAATACAAGCTCAAAGGAACTCACAATAAATTAACACAACCAAAATAGGAAAAGCCAATTACCACGCGAAAACCATCCCCCCCCCCAAATCCCCCCCCCAAAAAAAAAAAAAAAAAAAACATTCACTTTCAACTTTAGCAGGTTGGGTGAAAAATAAGGCCTACATAACTAACTACCTGACACAGACTCACTCCATTGGAATGTTGAAATTCCCCGCAAGCCCAATAAAACTGGCAGAAGTTATCGACAAAAGGATACTCACCCCCACCCGAGGTTCGTAAGGCAGAATCACCAAGTATCAACGATACCCCTTGTCGTACATACGTCATTCGTCTCATCAATCAATCAATGTATACGTCAATTAACGAAGAAGAAGGGAGTCCAAGCGAAGATGCAATGCATTGCTCCCCTAATACAATTCTTGTATTTTAATAATCTTCTTTTATTTGTTAATCTAATTTTTTTTTTCTTTTCTAATAAGTGATTTCTTTCTGTATTTTCTGTTAAATTCTGTTGCTTCTTTCTAAAGAACATCATACAGGCTTGTTCCATATGGATAGGGTTCATCTTCTGAATCAATAATAATAACTAATAATAATAATAATAATAATAATAATAATAATAATAATAATAATAATAATAATAATAATAACCTAGTTCTCAATTCTACCTGAAGTTTTTGTACCCAAATTTTAAGCACCCATTTCTAATATATTTCTAATATATGATTTGCTGGACCGGTTTCTGACACGCAAGATATTTCCCTCCTACATTATCAAAGTTTTCAGAATAAACTACTTCAGTCATATTATTTATTAACAGTGATAAAGAAAACGGTCGCTCCTGCTGCTATGTGGAATGTACGCCTTGCTACATAATTCTGATTGCAGGTGTTTGATTACATTTGACTCCGTGAGATATTTTACCACAGAACTTAAAAGGAATACTATCTCGTTCTGTCAGAAAACTAAGCATTATGATTAAAAGCTCCTTATAAGAACCCAGAGAGCGGTACGAATTCCAAATACTTTCCCAGTCAAGGTAAACAAAAATACCTTTGGGGAAATTAACCACTAACCTCTAGCGTATCTATTTAACTAAACGAAATTTTTATATATTTAACTAAACTCAATTTAAATGTTCACCTTTAAATTGACCTGTGGACATTGAAACCAGGTCAAGGTACAAAATACCTTACATAGGTAGAAAAAAAAATGATCGACCCTACCAGAAGAAAATTTAAAATGTTAGTCCAGTGATCTCTGATAATAGGTCAGGATTGAAAATATATCTGGTTCATATAATCACCAAAACTCTTCTTAATAATAATAATAATAATAATAATAATAATAATAATAATAATATATTCATAAATCTATTTGCATCTGTGATAAGCACAAACAGACTGTGCCTGATAGCCAATTTAGTCTTAAGCCTCCTCCCCATCTGCGATTGGCTCTTGTGGCCACAGTCTCCGCCTGCAAGAGCCAATCAGCATTCCGTATCGCCATATGTCACATCCCATGCAACGCGCGGATCCATAAGCCAATGCAATGAAGGTATTTCATTGAATCTGAATTCTCATTGGCTGAAATTGAAGCAGCAAATTAAAAGGAGGACTGCCAGAGATCTCCGATACTGATGGAAGAAGTTCATTATGGCTTTTCCTTTTTATGTATGTATGTATGTATGTATGTGTATATATATACTAGTATGTATATATATATCATGTATGTATGTATATATATAATATATATAGTATATATATATATATATATACTATGTATATGTATATAATATATGAAATGTTATAAAATTGTCTGATGTTAACGTAACCTGTAACTGGATATAATAATAATAATAATAATAATAATAATAATAATAATAATAATAATAATAAAGGAATTTCTTTTCTATTCTACTGGAACGACGTGTGATCCGACCCCCAACTTACTCGGGGAACCTGCTAAAATCTACGTTCAAATAGCCTGTTGACTCACCAACGAAAATTAAAATAAATACGCTATATATTATTAGAAGTAATCATTTTTCTGTACTGTTTAACATGCCCATTAAATTATTTTTGTACATTTTCATTCCTATGAATGAATCATAAATAACCTATCCTAAAATTCCTGTATCTTTAACTCAACGCGAAACACATTTTTCCAACATTTTTAGGCTCTTCCATAAGGCTTCCCCCCCTCCCCAGCAAGAACAACACAAACAAGACATTGGTGAAAGTCTTCTTGGAGAGAGAGAGAGAGAGAGAGAGAGAGAGAGAGAAGAGAGAGAGAAGAGCAATTTCCAGTTACCAAGTATGAAACCCGAATTTCCGTCACCTATAAACGGCATTTTCCGCTAAAGTACCTCCTCGGGTCTGTAGTGACATTTTCAGGCGATACGAATGAAGAAGCATCGCAGGAAACTGAGTTAGATCGGGATATTGAAAATTGCACTCGAAAAATATTCTTGGTCGAGCGAGACGCCCCAAAATCGATGGAACTGTGGTGGAATACCTACCGTCCAACTTAAGGAATGGAAATTGAAAATATGACTCAATCGTTTAGAGAGAGAGAGAGAGAGAGAGAGAGAGAGAGAGAGAGAGAGAGAGAGAGAGAGAAAACATTTTTTTTACGAATTCATTTTTCTTTTGACTTTCAGTTGCATTAATTATCTTTAAAAGTGAGGAGAGAGATTTTTTACGAATTCGTTTTTTAATTTTTCTTTCACTTGCATTACATATCTGAGATAGAAAGAACTTTTTTTAAGCAGACAGAGAGAGAGAGAGAGAGAGAGAGAGAGAGAGAGAGAGAGATTTTTACGAATTTCGTTTTATTTTTCTTTTCTTTACTTGCATTAACTTTAAAATGAGGAAGGAGAGAGAGAGAGAGAGATTTTTTACGAATGCATTTTTATTTTTTATTTCACTTGCATTACTTATCTTTAAGTTAGAGAGAGAGAGAGAGAGAGAGAGAGAGAGAGAGAGAGAGAGAGATTTTTTACGAATTCGTTATTATTTTCTTTCACTTGCATTAACTTTAAAAGGAGAGAGAGAGAGAGAGAGAGAGAGAGAGAGATAGAGACCGAGACGAGCAGAGAGGAGAGCATTAAGCGTTCCTTTTTTTGAAAACCTAGCCATTTTTTTCCTTCCTTACCTTCGTTTCTTTTTTTATTTCTATTTCTAAACATCACTCGTTATCCTGTGAAAACTATTTATTTCTTATTTTCTCTGCGAAATGGCACAGATCCATGGATGACTGTTGACAAGCAGTCTGCATATAAACTAAATTACAATAATAACATTTGCAAGCGACGAGTTCGTCTTTGTTTCTCAACCATAAACATTTTATGGTGGATTTTATCTTATCTATTTATTCATTCATTTATCTATTTTTTGGAGTGCTGATTAAATTCTTAAATGTTCCCTAAAGTTGATCCAAGAGGTTTTGTTGCCATTTTTTATACCACACTGTACTATTTATACATCAATACAATAAATTCCTCTAATAATAAAATACATTGGTCTTACGTTCCTATTATCTATAGACGAAGGAGAGTTTATGTACAATGAGTATTGTCAAGTGAATTTGTAGTAAATAGTGGAGTACCACAAGGAAATATCATGCAGCCTTTTCTGTCTGCCGTCCTCATAGATTTTTTATAATAAAAAGAAAATTGTTGATGATGGAATTTCCGACTGCATTACGACCATGAAGTTGACAGACCAAAGATAATCCGATGAAGCTCTCTCAATCAGCTGAACACCACAAGACTTACAAAGATTTGCATATCTACAGATAAGAAAATTAAGAAAACTCAAACGATAACAGAAATAATACGGACGGATTATGCACAAAGTGATGAATCACTTTACGCAGAGAAAGGAAAAATGACGTTGAATCTTTCATGCACTTAACAATCTAAAGGATTTTGTTGATATATGAATAAATCTTTTGAGAAAGGCATTAGGAGTCAGGATAGAGGATAGAGTGACGGCTGATACCATAATAGAAACCATGTAAAATCAAAATACAAATGAAAATATCATGGAAGGGGGTAAGAAGAATGTTCCTGCATATATGGTCCTCAGCAGCATCGGAGGGATATTATTACTATAATATATATATATATATATATATATATATATATATATATATATATTATACATATAATAACCAATAGTCTACAAAAAGTCGTTTAATATCTAATTCACGTTACTTTGAGAGTATCCCCGAACCGACGAATTTTTTTTATATAGTAAATGGGGACCGGTGCTGAGGAGTCTCGAACAATCGACGCTCGGTACCTCAACGACTGTCAGTAACCACTGAAACCATCGAGAGATGCATTTAAATCAATATATATATATATATATATATATATATATATATATATATATATATATACACACACTCGTAATGCTATTCAACCCAAAAAACAATTTCATCCTCTTAAGAGCACCCGATAAAAACTGCGCTGCAGAAAAAAGAATCGTCATGCCCTTCCTAACGCCGAACAGATACTACTTGATATGAACCCTCACAGCAGCGGTGACATCCACTGGCGGTAATTCCGGCCCTTAAGACTAGCATAACGCTTTCTTTGTGCGCGGAGACACGGGCGATTAAGCTTTGAATGTTACCTGTAAAAATGGAAATGTTTGAACATAAGTTGCAGGTGTCGTTTTAGCCATCATTAGTGGAGGCCCCGCAGATGGCACAAGCGACGGAGGAGGAGGAGGAGGAGGAGGAGGGTGGATGGAGAGAGAGGAGGAAAAAAAAAGCAAAGTCAAAAAAAAAGGAAGAAGAAAAAAGAAGGGATCTTAAAGAAAAAGAGGCACTTTGTTTAAGTTGTATTAAGAGTGGTTTAGGGAAAAGATGTTCACCCTCCGTGGAGAAGGGAGGTAAGGGAGTTTCTTCCTGGTATGTGTTTCAGGTAAACGTTAATAAACATAAATAAATAAATAAAATAATATATGAAGGGAGGGGACGATAGTATTAGAAACTACTGTAGATCTTTACCAATGTATGTTAGTGTTTAAATATTGTTTATCTATTTATTGTATCTATCTATCTATATATATATTATATATATATATATATATAGCAATAGAAATATCGTGTATGTGTTTTTATGTCTAGATATATATATTATTACCTATGGTCAGTATATATATATATGATATCTATATATATATATATATATATATATATATATATATATATATATATATATATACGCACAAAACAGAACAGACAGAAACAGCTACCAAATAAAGAAGATTTAGCAGAATCCCGCTCTCACTCACCACACAATCTGAACTAAATCACACCTGCAACAGCAACCGGGGAGATTGGAACTCTGTGCAAATTCCAATTATAGCTGGATGATTTTGATGGCAGGTAAATCAGTGTTCCCTTTGGTGCAAATTGATGTCCCTGGCTTCTGGTGATGGTGGGAGTCAATGATATGATTATGATGATATGTCTACTTTTCATGTTGATCTGTGAATTGGGTATATTATTATTATTATTATTATTATTATTATTATTATTATTATTATTATTGGAGACACACCCAGAGTTGGTGTATACTTACACAAAGCTTTCGGGAAACTTCAAATCCGAACGTACTCTACACAAAATTATCTTTGAATATGTATATATATATATATATATATATACTATATATATATATATATATATATATATATATATATATAGGGGTACTGTTACAACAGAATTCCATCTAATAATAGGAGCTCATAAAACGCCAAAACCTCTTATATATTATATATATATATTATATATATATACCTATATACTATATATATATATATAATAAAATTATAAAATGTATACATACTACATAAATGGTGGATTTATTTTTTCCGTTGCAAGACTCGCGCTAGTATTATTTTTATGATACGTTCACTCATATATTGCCATAACACTAATCACCTTGCATTTCAATCCATTTTTATCTCTTATTAAGTTACCAATTTAATTTATTTTTTCTCGTAAATAAGTGAGATCACTTCTCTCTGTACTTCTTCCTAATAAATGTGCTATGCTTTAGAAGCTTGAACTTAAGGTCAATGACCCCCCACAGTAGGCATGTTCCTTATATGGAATAGGGTTCATTTTCAGAATAATAATAATAATAATAATAATAATAATATAATAATAATAATAATAATAATAATACTAATCAATCATCATCATCATCATTCATCATCATCATCATCATCATCATTATCATAGGCCGAACACTAGCACGAATCCCGCCAAGATCCCTGAAAAGAACCTGGAAAAGCTTAGATGCCGAAGTAGCTCCAGGACTCATGCAAAGGAGTGTGCTACTAGAAACAGCACATAGTGAGAAACGTGATGACTCTAAGGAGGCAGGATGCAACCCGGAACCCCACACTATAAATACCACCCAGTCAAATTGGAGGACTGTGATAGAGGGAAAAAAAAAAAAAAATAAAGAAATAAATAAATAAATAATAAATAATAACAATAATAATAATAATAATAATAATAATAATAATAATAATAATAATAATAATAATAATAATAATTATAATTATTAATTATTATTATTATTATTATTATTATTATTATTATTATTATTAATATTATCAGAAATTCAAATTTCCAAAGAATATTATGGCGCTCATTTGAAAGAGGGAACAGAAGTAATGAGAAATACAGAAATAAATAAATTATACATTGCATTGTAAGACTCGTGATCACAAATATATCATGAATACATCATGAGGTGTAAAATGTAATGTAACTGTGAAGTTAACACGGAATTCATTATAAAATAAATAGCCCCTCCTCATTTTCGGGTGCAATCTTATTTGCATTCGAAAAGGGCACATGCGATCTGCATAATACGAAACGTTATAATGATGATAATAATAATAATATTTCTAATTACACGCAGAGATTTTAGTCGTAAAACTTATTCCCTGTGGCAACATTTTTCATTTCCATCACTATAAATAACTCAGTGGCGTTTGATAATCAGGTTTCCTCATAAAATGAAAGAGCCATGAATCTTTTTCGCAAATGGAATGAGAGTCTCTCTCTCTCTCTCTCTCTCTCTCTCTCTCTCTCTCTCTCTCTCTCTCTCTCTCTGGGAATCAATAATTTTAATGTTTTCCCTAATCACCAAAGTCATTAGAATTTGGGAAACTTCTTAAAGGTTGGAAGTTAATACCTTTTTCCTCTCTCTCTCTCTCTCTCTCTCTCTCTCTCTCTCTCTCTCTCTCTCTCTCTCTCAGACATGTGAAAGCAATAATAAAAACATGAATTCACAAAGTACGAATACACTGTTAGTGAATGAATCAAGTGGTATTTGTATATAGACACATATATATACATATATATAAATATATATATATGTATATATACACATATATTTATGGAAACGGGCGATATGAATTAACAAAGGAAATAAGTCAGTTATAAATACAACCTGGACTAGTGTTCATGGCATTCAGATGACAATTAGCGACAGCCTTCAGTAATTGGTGAGCTGGTTAGTGGCAGATGTGACTCCAAAAGGATGAATGCATACTTGGTTGGAGTGGGACTGATTGTTATCTCGTGTTTGGATATTTTGTGTGTGTATGTATATAAATAAATAAATAAATAAATAAATAATAAATAAATAAATAATAAATATACTACTTTATATACAATTTAAAATGGATAAATGTATATGTACATATATGTACGTATGTATGTATTTATCCCTTTCCATTTTCAGCTAATATTTCTAGTATTTTGAGATGTTAGACACACGTCCTTGTATGTATACATACATACACGCAAATATATGCATATGTTTTAATATGTATATAAATATGTCAATTATATATATACACACATATATATACATACACATTATATCTTTATATATATGTATATATAATATTATATATAAATATATTATATATATATAATATATCTGTATATAGTATATGTGTATATATATAATATTATTCTAGATATATTATAAATCTATATATTTAATATATATGAAATGTGATATATGTATATGTGTATATATATATATATATATATATTATATATAATTTAATATATATATATATTACCTTATAATAAAGGATATGTTATTATTAAATATATATATATCATATTATATATATATATATATATATATATGTATATGTATGTGTATATATATATATTATCTATATATATATAAATATCATGTGGATATATATATATATATATATTTTTTAATATGTATTTAACCTATAGTATATTAAATATATAAAAGTATATATATCTATATATATATATATATATATATATATATATATAAAGAACGTGTGTATGTGCGTGCGTGTGTTTTCCCAAACAACCAACCAAAACAAAAACATCCCACAACAATTAAATGCAATTAACCCAACTCCAACATTTCACAGAGAGAGATAACTATCCTTAAAAAAAAAAAAAAAAAAAAAAAAAAAAAAAAAAAAAAAAAAGGGGGGGGTGAGGGGGACCACCACCGCCATATTGAGAGTATAATTAAAACAAGAATACTTCGATTTTCAACGCTATAAATGCTGTCCACGGCGAGATCCCAAAATCCTCGACAACAACAACAACAACAACACCACCACCACCACAGCCAAAGCCACATCAGTCACACACAGCGTTTCGGCTTCAATAAATGGGTCGCTCTGTTTTCCGTAATGATTCAATTACTTCATGACGGCATCTAATGGCGGGTGGCCACTCAACGCCAGTTTCTGACTTGGGACCACACGCACGCACAATTGATATACATATATATAATATATATATATATATATATATATATATATATATATATATAAATGTGTGTGCATACACATATATACATGGGAATGAAACGACCATCCCGTTCACGTTTACTATCGACTGGGTAAGAACAGCTAAAAAGAAATTAGTGGTGGGGGGGGGGGGGGGGAAGGGGGGGGGGGCCTGGGGGGGGGGGGGGGGGGGGGGGGGGGGGGGGGGGGGGGGGGGGGGGGGGGTACTCGAAGTCAGGGGGGGGGGGGGGGGGCCTGTTGGTATCGTAGTAGACAGAAACCAATACAAATCCTCTAATTAAAGTATGAACTTTGACGACAAACGCAAATCCAGATCTTTACTGTGATACAAACGCGTTAAAAGATGTGTAGTTTACCATGACAATTAGAATTTTATCGGCGATTATTGGCAGGCACGTGCAAAGCGCCCTCTCCCAATTGTCAAACGGGAACACGTAACACACACGTTTCAAAACACCACTCGGGTATAAAACGGGAAATACTAGAATGAGCCCCCGGCCCGTTTAACGTCCCAAGATGACGTCCTGGGACTCTTTACCGCTGGGAAACACCTGAGCTTTTCCCCAAGCGTTTGCAGCTCAATGCCGGCATTACCCTTTTTACCTCTCGCGTCTCTCAACGACGACGGGCGTCATCACACCGACTCCACCTTGTTTTCATTCCGCGGTAAACAACGAAGTCTCTCTCTCTCGGCGTTATCAGGCGAGAACCATCGCCGTATTGTTTTCATAAGAGTCGTTCGATGAAGCAAATGGGATGCTCTCTCTCTCTCTCTCTCTCTCTGCTTCTTTATATATATATATATATAGATATATATATATATATATATATATATATATATATATATATAAAATCAGGCGTTGACTGAAGGAAACAGGCCAATCTACATAGTTCTTTATTCCAACGTTTCGTAATAATATTTATTACATCTTCTGGGAATCTGTCAATTAATTAAAATAATATATATTAAAACAATCTTAAATTTACTAAACATTAAAAAAAAAAATCGTTAAAAAGACTAAAAATTTACTAAAATATACAATTACAGAAAATTATTTTTTAAAAGCTGAAACCGCCAACCAACCTTAAGTTAAGAGAGAGGAAGACTGAATGATAGGAGACAAAATTTTTTTTTAATGTTTAGTAAATTTAAGATTGTTTTATAATATATTATAATTAATTGACAGATTCCCAGAAGATGTAATAAATGTTATTACGAAACGTTGAAATAAAGAACTATGTAGATTGGCCTGTTTCCTTCAGTCAACGCCTGATTGATGTATTCCTTGGTCGTCACCTGCCTGCCCCTTGGTTATATATATATATATATATATATATATATATATATATATATATATATATATATATATATATATATATATATATATATATATATGTGTGTGTGTGTGTGTGCGTGTGTGTGTATGTAAAAAAAGTCGACCTTCTCCTGTTGTATCTAAACACAAAGGTCAAGGTTCGAATCCTGGCCCGGCCCCATATTCCCGAACTCTAACCAAGTAGTACTGGGACCTTCCTTGGAGAGAGAGAGAGAGAGAGAGAGAGAGAGAGAGAGGCGGGACGCCATATCTTAAAAAAAAAAAAAAAAAAACCTTGAACCTTATTGGAAAATAATCTCATTATATTTCCCACACCCAAGTTACCTACCATTCTCTTCTTAGGACAAACCTTACTTAACTCAACCTAAACAAGGGGCATGGAAAAAAAAAAAAAAATAAAATAAAATAAAATAAAAATGGGGTGCAATCCTGGTATACATCTCTGGAATTTGTTGAGGAAAGTAAGTTGGAAGAAAGATAACACGTACGGAAATGAACGGGGCTGCAGCTAGGTGCCGAAGGGACGCCACGGAGAACCTTTTAAGTAATGCCTATAGTGGCACTGCGAGAGGTGCACTGACGGCACTCAACCCTTAAGGGGGGAATGGTAGTTAAAAAAAGTAGTTTAAGGAAAGCGAACGTGCTCTGGCTGAAGGTTATTTCTACCGAGTAAACTGTGTATTCTTCTGCTTGAAGGGGAGCAGAGGGAAAGCCACTGCCAGATGTCCTATGATTACCTTTACTGATATACCTGGAGGAATTTTTTAGAGAATTCCAGACGTAAACAAATCCACGCCTCCCCTACCAAATAGCTTTCCTTGGCCTTTTGCTGGCGTCGCATTATGAATGGTCGTAATATAAACGCCTTTTCTTTCTTGCAAATACAACAGTTTCTGTAATTCCCGGTCTGTTTGATGGTTTATAGTTTCGTATAAAAATTAAATGCAAAAGTTTCTGTAATTCCCGGTCTGTTGGATGGTTCTAGTTTCGTATAAAAATTAAGCTAATATCGTATTTTACATCTCAAAGCATCAAACGGTTTTTTTATTTTCATATGTTTTATATTTTCATATTTTTTCATTTTGTTTTCATGGAGAAATTCTTCACGAGATCTTTTTACAACTCATAGTGGCGAAAGTTTTTATATATATATATATATATATATATATATAATGTAAAAAAAGTCAGTTTGCCACGGGATGTAAATTTTTTTTAAATATATATATATATTATATATATATATATATATATATATATATATATATGTATGTATATATATATATATATATATATATATATTATATATATATATATATATTATATATATATACATATATATATATATATATATCTATATATATATATATATATATATATATTTTTAAATTTACATCCCCGTGGCAAACTGACTTTTTTTTTACATTTTGGGATTTTTGTTTTACATCCCCGTGGCAAACTGACTTTTTTTTACATTTTGGGATTTTTGTTTATATTTCTTAACACGGAGGAGATTCCCATAACTTGAAGAACAACAGTGACGAATCTATATTAATGAGCTGCTGGCTGTGGAACTGGAGGTAAATCATTTATATTTCTATTTAATATCAAAATAGGCACCTTCTTATGATTATGTCATACCTGACCATCCTCGCTCCCGTGCGTTAACGATTATGTTTGTAAAGAAGACACCTGGCAAAAATACCAAGAAATAACAGGTGTGACTTTAATGGCATGGTCATATGACTTTCCTTGAAAATACACATACAATATCGTAACTCTATCTTATAGTTATTATATACTTTGTATAAACCTGCAAACATGAAGAGTATTATTATTATTATTATTATTATTATTATTATTATTATTATTATTATTCAGAAGACGAACCCTACTCATACGGAACAGCCACCACAAGAGCTACTGACATAAATACACAAGATAATGCAACAACAGACCAAAATGAAAATATGTTACTTAAATACAAGGTTAACCTCACCTGGCGTCACTCCATGAGATAAATATGGTGCGTCGAATTACTTGTAGAAGTAAGGTAACCTCCCCAAACATATACTTCACTTCCCCTCGTTCTAAACCTTGTCCTTCTTCATTTTCGGATCTCATAAACCTCTCTTCTTCCCCTCCGTCCCCCTTTCTCTCACCCCCTCCTAACTCCCCCCCCTCCCTCCCTCCCTCGGGGCCAGCCCATAACCCCCCCCCCCCAAGCTTTCCCAACAACGCTATGCTTTCTCCCAAATATTATTTTTCCCCTTTCCTCACTTGCTACTTTGTAACACGACAACATTCTCTCTCTCTCTCTCTCTCT
>NC_061107.1:9717168-9727168 GCF_015104395.2 Macrobrachium nipponense
AAAAACGTGAATCCTGAAAAGTACAGGGATACTTCATAATGAAAATGCTGAAGAGAACAAAGATATTTCATAAAAGTCCCGCAAAATACTGGTAAAATAAAAAGGGAAATGTTGAAAGGTATAAAGAGATATCTTGTAAAGGCCCAACCAAAACACAAAATAAATAAAAAAAAAAAAGGCAAAATTCCGAAAGGTATAGGGAGACATCCAATAAAAAGCCCGGTCCAAACGCAATGGAAATAGAAAAAAAAAATGCCATAGGCTACAGAGACATCTCATACCAGTGACATAACAAACACGTTTGAATGAAAAGAGGGAAACGCTTTGCAAAGAACCACCTCCCTACCTACCTACCGACCTTGGTAACAGCAAGAGAGAGAGAGAGAGAGAGAGAGAGAGAGAGAGAGAGAGAGAGAGAGAGAGAGAGAGAGAGAGAGAGAGAGAGAGTCCCAGCCCGTTGCCCTGTAAAGTACCTGCTCCAAGATCAACACAACACCTTTAAACCCAAAATCCCGTTTTTAAACCGCCCACCGCCGCCTTTACAATGAAGGAAGGTGGTAAGAAGAAAAGGAGCTGTGAGGTAAGACTGCCGCCAGACAGGAAAGAAAAAAAAAAAAGGGGGGGGGGTTGTTTTCATAGATGATGACGTCTGCACAGCCTAAATTTACAATACGACTTCCTCAATGGTCACTGTGAGAGAGAGAGAAGAGAGAGAGAGAGAGGAGAGAGAGAGAGAGAGAGATACCAGAAGCAGGAAATGAAGAATGCATTGGACAAAAAGTCAAGAAATGAGAGTAAGAGAAAAAATTGTTGAGTTATGAAAAAAAGGGAAGCAGAGGACTTGTGTGAGACACGAAAGTCAGGAGAGAGAGAGAGAGAGAGAGAGAGAGAGAGAGAGAGAGAGAGAGAGATTAGAACCAGGAAATAAAAAAAGGTAAAACAAAAATACGTGAGTCATGAAATGAGAGAGAAAGAGAGAGAGGGAGATAAGAAGCAGGAAACTGATGAAATTCCCAGGAAAAGTGCACGAACTAAAACACTCATAGAGAGAGAGAGAGAGAGAGAGAGAGAGAGAGAGAGAGAGAGAGCACGAAATCCTTTTATATGTGTGTGGGCCTTGTCTTCCTCATTTCTTCAGGAGCAGCAATAGTAGCCAGCCATACTACCTTGGTTAAAAATAGCTATCTAGAGATGCCACGCCCTCTATCTCCTACAGACTCCTCCCCTACCTCCTCCTCCTTTTCAGTTCCCATTCCCGGGACGCCTTCTATTAAATTTCTTAGTTTTCCATACTCTTAAAAAACTATAAATCATAGTTTCATTCTTGAACTTCTTGAACTAAGTCGAAATATCTCAAAATTTCAAACTTAATTCACCAAACAGGTAAATAATAATAATAATAATAATAATAATAATAATAATAATAATATAATAATAATAATAATAAAATTAATAGTGAAGAAATCTAGTGTTGTAAATGTAAATATATATTATAACATCATGTTTATACATAAGTATATATATATATATTAATATATATATATATATATATATATATATATATATATATAATGTAAATATATATATATATATATATATATATATATATATATATATATACACACACATATATATATATATATATATATATATGTGTGTGTGTGTGTGTGTGTGTGTGTATATATTTACATTTTCACCACTGTGGATTTATTCACCATCTTAGTGTCTCATACTGTTATGAGATTTTTATAAATAATAATAATAATAATAATAATAATAATAATAATAATAATAATAATAATAATAATAATAATAATAATAATAATAGGCGACAAATCAAAGTGATTCTTCCATAAGCCCATAGAAGCATATATCCTTAATGAGAGAGAGAGAGAGAGAGAGAGCGAGAGAGAGAGAGAGAGAGAGAGAGAGAGAGTCAGTCCCGTTGATTTCTATGCAAAATCATTTGTGTGGCCAATTCGATGTTTTACATTTTAGTTCGAGTCAGAAATTGTTCGGTGTGGGGAAAAATGTTCGCAATGGTTATCAGTTTATTGTAAACAGTAATAAACCGTCACGCCCAATAAACAGGAAAGCAATTAATCACTTCGAAATGCGGAATAACAATGGAAAATATAGATAGGGAGAATATGAATGCAACCATTTAAATAAAACTAACTGCCCCCCCCCCCCCATCCTCACCACTGACGTTTCCAGTGGTGATAAACCATTTTAATAGAAATTCTTCTGTTAAGTTTCTGATATTTAGATTTCAAGATGCTATACACACACACACACACACACACACACACACACACACACACACACACACATATATATATATATATATAATATATATATATATATATATATATATATAGTAAAACTGATTGTTACAACAGAATTCCATCTACTAAAAGGAGCCCATAAAAACGCCAAAATATAGAAACTACTATATTTGAAGGAGAGACAGCAGTCTCTGAAATATATAACTTTCTATATTTTGGCGCTTTTATGGGCTCCTTTTATTATTATTATTATTATTATATTATTATTATTATTATTATTCTATTATATATATATATATATATATATATATATATATATATATATTCGCATACATACATACATACTGAAAGACACTGCAATCACTGAACACACAATAGGTTCAAATACTTCTAATTACGTTTCAAAAACATCTAAAACATGCACGTGTCCCACTTAATGCCTCAATAGCCACGCAGCGGAGGTTCCCCAAAATGAATAACTTTCAACTAAAAACAACAACAACAACAACAACAACAACAACAACAACATTATTCCACACAGTAATTAAAAAAAAGAATCGAGACTAGAAGCACTTAATCCTTTTTCACAATTCAGACAGACTACATGATTGCAAACTATAACGCTACAAAAACCGAACAATTCACTTAAGTTTTATCCACATTTGTAGCCCAAACATAAATCTGCAATTCTGGGATCTTTTCATTTGTTTTTTCCCACAGGTCTCGCTTTTTCACCATTTTTCCCCATCTCATTCTTTTCCTGTTATTTTTGCCATATCTAATTTTTCCCCCATTTCTCGTTTTCCTCATATTATCATTCTTCCCATCTCTCATTTTCCTATTATTTTTCACCACATCTCTCATTTTTCTTCACATCTCATTGTTTCCCCACATTTCATCTTTCCCCAATATCTCATTTTTTATCCTACGTCACTCATTTTTCCCACATCTCATTTTTCCCCCATATTCTCATTTTTTCCCAACATCTCCCATTTTTCTCATATTCTCAAGTTTAAACCAAACAAAAACTTCTTTCAGTTTTCTTCTGAAGATTGAAAAAGAAACCCACAAATTCAATTTGTAACTTGTTTACTTCTAAGTATTTATATTAAGTTTTACTCCACACTCGAGTACTTTCAGGCCCTTCTGTGGCCCATTCTCAAGAGATGTTTGGGATGTTAGCCTGGGTCAAGGCCCAGCAGTCTTCTGGAACTTCTCGTTGTGCTGTCATTTATGCGATGGCTGTTCTGGTTTTCTTGAGAGTTGCCAATCCCCTCTTGTCGCTCTGATATCCTGAGCTGATGGTCAATGGGATTCACCCTTGTGGTAAGGGTGTGGTCACCGAAATACTTAGAAGTAAACAAGTTACAAATTGAATTTGTGGGTTTCTTTTTCAATTCTCAAGTTTCCCCCACATCTCATTTTCCCATTCTTCTTCTCAACATCTCTCATTTTTTCCCCACATCTCTCATTTTCCCCAATATTTGTAATTTTTCCCCACATCTCTCATTTTCCCCAATATTTATAATTTTTCCCCACATCTCTCATTTTCCCCAATATTTGTAATTTTTTCCCACATCTCTCATTTTTCCCATATCGCTCATTTTTCCCCCACATTGTAAATTTTTCCAAGATCTTTAATTTACTCAACATCCTTCATTTTTTCCAACATCTCTCATTTTTTCCCATTTCCTATCTCTCATCCCCCCCCCACCCCCCCACCACCAACAACAACAACTATCTGCAAGCCATTTGTTTACAAAGTCATATGGAGAGGGTCTTCACACACATCCAGGTAATGTAACATTCATCACGAATTTTTTTCCTACCGTCCCCCTACCCCACCCCCCTCTTTAATCTGCATGATAATTCTGTCGTTTAACCTACCCTTCCTCCCCACAATTTTGCCTAGGAAAAGGAGAGAGAGAGAGAGAGAGAGAGAGAGAGAGAGAGAGAGATGAACGTTTTAGGTGAAGCATCACACTGTAGTATTTCCTTCCGTTTAATCTATATGTTAATTCGTATGTTTTTTTTTCTCTCTCTTCCTTCCTCTGGCCTTCTTTTAGAGTCGTGATTATCCGGTGCAATTTGTTTTTGCCGCGGTCGGCGCGCGGAATGCTGCTGTCCTGATAATGCGTAATTACATTTCCTGGCTTTTAATAATCACGCGGTTAAATTATGCGTCCTGGTTTTTCCCTTCGCGCGTCGGACACAGTTGTCGGGTTAAAAAGAGTTCGAAAGACGGCATCAGATTCTAATGATTATATCACCCCTTTCTCTCTTTTCCGAAATTAATTAATACCCCTTCCTCTATTCCGAAATATATATAAACAGAATTATCACCCCTCTCTCTCTCTCTCTCTCTTCCCGAAATACATCAACACATACACATCACCTGAGTCCCTCCGCGTCCTATTCACGATAATCCATCTGACAAAAACTATTAAAATCTATTATTCATAATGAAAGACAAATTAATAAAATTATTTCCAATTTCCAGGAAGGCAGAAACCCAGGACGGATTTTCTTTTTCGTAAGCTCTTTTAAAATATATCGGTTATTTTTTTTGTTTTTTTTAGCAATAACTCAACTCTCATCTTTATTTTTATTTATTTATTTATTTATTACTGTCTCATTTGCCGTTGCTTGCGTGTATATAGTACATAGACATATATACGTGCACACAATATATACCAAATTTATATATATATATATATATATATATATATATATATATATATATATATATGTTGTATACGTGTGTGTGGATACACACACACACACACACACACCACACACACACATATATATATATGATATATATATACATATATACAACATACATACATATACGTATGCATGATTATTTGTATGTACAAACCAACAGCACACCCCGTCTCCCCCCACCGAACCCCCAAACAGCAGCAAATACCAGAGCCCTAAAACTAAAATATCTATAGGCCACTGTTGCATACCTTCATCGGGCTCCGTTTCCAATCGCATTCCATTTAATACAAACACAGCCCAATTTGTTATTTAAATGCAAAAATCATTTTAGAGTGACCGGACGTCGATCAATATTTGAAGTCGGCATAGCACACTGCCATGTGGCGTTGTTGTAATTGATATAACGCGTTTCCGTTTTATATGAAAATATTATGAGATAAAACTAAGCGAAGATGCAATGCATTGCTACCCTAGACGGATTCACCACCACCTTGTATTTTAAATCATCTTATTTCTAATTTTTTCATTTATATTTTTCTTTTCTAATGACTGATTTCTTCTTTCTGTATTTCCCACTACCTTCTGTTACTTCTTTCTAGTCTTTGGAAGCTTGAATTTCGAGTTAATGGCTCCTGTGGTGGGCTTGTTACAAATGAATATGGTTCATTTTCTCATTAATAATAATAATAATAATAATAATAATAATAATAATAATAATAATAATAATAATAATAATAATAATAATAATAATAATAACAAATGTTGTCAATATAAAGGTCTGTATATAAGAAAGCTATTCATAATAGAGTACAAATCGAAACGCTCCCTTCCTTATGCAAACGTCCAAGAAAAACTAGAAAGTAATTTTAAATCACTGACAATACCAGAAATGAAAGTGTAAAATAATTTTGAAAAAAGTTTAGGGAATGAACATGAAACTTGTTTAAACAGAATGATGATCATCAACATGGAAAAATTCTAAAATTAAAAATAAGTAAAAAATGCGTCGAAGTTTCTCCTGTGCAATTGAGTTTTCTGTACGACGTATACTGCTGTATAAAACCATCAGCTACCATTGGTGGCGCTTCAGTTGCTTCCCAGATACGGTAGAGTGAGGGTGCGTCCCAAGCATCCGGAAAGCGATACCACATGCACGATCCGTGGCGGACTTTAACCTTGAATAAAGCAAAAACTACTGATGCTAGAGGGTTGCAATCTGGTATGTTTGATGATTGGAGGGTGGATGATCACCATACCAACTTGCAACCCTCTAGCCTCAGTAGACTTTTTAGATCTGAGGGCGGACTGAAACAAGTGCGGACGGATAGACAGAAAACTAAAACCTGTCTTTGGAGAAAGATATGAAAACCATAAGGAAGGATGAGAAGTAAAAGATGGAACGTAGGAAACTTGAAAGGGGTCCAAAACAAATAAAACAAAAACAAGAGAGGTCAAGAAGCTACCGGGTGTTACAAAACAAATTAGACAGGAAGACTGATCAGGGGGCATTCTTTAAGGGGGAATGTTATTTCACTTTTTTTCTTTACTTCTTTGTTTTAGAAATGCCTTCTGTACACCTTCCCCCATTTATCTCTCTATCTCCCTATTTATTTATCTATTTATTTATTCTATTTCCTTCCGGTATGCTAATTATCACGGGGAGGTTTTTTTTTTTACTGTCGTCTTGATCGCGAGGGAGCTAATGACTATGTCCAGACATTGTCTCAATTTCTGATGAGAATGATTCAGGTAAGAATGCGTTTGTATAACTACAGACAAAATTCTTGATCTTCAGTCGAATATAAGAACTAAAACAGGGAAAAACCCCCGACCCACCCTCAAAAAAAAAAAAAAAACTACTAAAGGAATAAAAGAAAAAAAACAAACAAACAAACAATCGAATATAAGAACTCAATAAGCACGAGAAATATCACAATAACAAGAATCAGTTATTTAATTACCTGCCATTTCCGGCAAGAAATACGACAAAGCCAAATACTGCCATTCGCAGTTCGCCAGATTTTAGACGACGCAGTTTACTTTCGACTATTATTTAAAAAACAAAAAATATGGAAATGGAACTGAACTTCAGACAAATTGGACCATACAGACATTCAATCTAAGCCATTGAAAAAAAGTCAGAAATACCTGAAGGTTAAAAACATGAAAAAAAAAAGGCCAAACATGCAGAGTTCAAGAGTTCGAACGTTTGCTGACATTTGCGGAAGCCACTAAACTTTATTTATATAAATACGGAGAAAATGTCGTGTTCCCCTATACACTCCTGGACAAGTGTTTAATAACAGCAAACACTTCAGGTGCTCGAAGCTTGATTCCCCGACACTCGACCCCGTGTGTAGGGTGTACATATAAAAATGCGCTCGCAATAGTCAGCTGAGTGCGTGAGTTTGTGAGTGAGTGTTCGCCTGTATATTATGTATCTGGAATAACTGGAATATAAAATTTTGGCCAAAGGCCAAGCGCCAGGAATTATGAGGTCATTCAAACGCTGAAATATGACCGATGAGGTCATTCAACGCTAAAAATAAGACCTATGAGGTCATTCAACGCTGAAATATAAGCATGAGGTCATTCAACGCTGAAAATAGGACCTAGCAGGTCATTCAACGCTGAAAATAAGACCTACGAGGTCATTCAACGCTGAAAATAGGACCTATTAGGTCATTCAACGCTGAAATAGGACCTACGAGGTCATTCAACGCTGAAAATCAATAAAAGGAGAGGGTGGAAAGTAAGACGGAAGAGAGTGAATACGAACGGAGGTATAGTAAAACGAATAAAAGAGGTTGGCGCAAAGATGACGTACATATAATAATAATAATAATAATAATAATAATAATAATAATAATAATAATAAAAGCAAAGTATACTACCATCATCCCATTAGCCCCACGGGAGCCCAGCTAAAAATGCAAGAATAATTAATTACACCTGACGAAAGCCGGTGACATTATGACGGGGGGAAACGAACATTTTTCCAAATAATCTCCTTTGCTGCTCTAATACAACCACCACCACCGCCAACAACACTGAGCCTCAGTAGCCCCTCTAGAAAGGCCCCAGACCCAAAAGGAGAGAGAGAGAGAGAGAGCGTCGTCCTCCCCTCTTCACCCTCGTGTTCCAGAATGCATAACAATTCCCCTGTTCCCTTCAGGGTCTCCGACCCTCAGCATATCGGGAGCAAATATTATAAAAATAAACGTGATTTCCATCTTCCCTCCTGCCTGCCTGCCTTCCTTCGCAACAGCCCTATCATATTCCACCGCTGGACACTTCTCAATTAATTCGAAAATGCAAATAAGCGATACGTCTAATCTACTCGCTGCTTGAAAAAAAAGGGGACGAGGATCCAGCAAAGGTTTGGTTATAGATACCATCATGCAGATACGAGGGGAAACCTATAACACGCGAGAAGGGGGATGGAATATATACTGCATGAAATCGAGGAAGAAAAAAAAAAGGAGATAAGTGATCAAAAGGTCCGCAGCTCGAAGTCCGAATTTCTCCGAAGGTGAAACGAGATTCAGTCGCCTCTGAGGATGACGATGATAGGGGGATTGTGACAGGGCTGAGATCGAAGGATGGAGTCCCTGGAAGGACTCATGACAGAGGGGACATGTAGGAGGAACGTTTTGACAAAGTTGAACGATAAAGCGTCTATTATAGCACAAAAAGGGTCCATTACGAATAGACTGACTGACGGAGAAGATATTATTCAATATAAATTCGTCGCACGCAAAAGTTATATAAAGAATACTGACATTATTTGGAGAAGATAATGTTCAATACAAATTCGTCGTACTCAAAAGTCATATTCAGAATACTGACACTATGGGTAAATCATTAAATTGCGTAAAATAAAAGGATACGAATGACTAATTACAGCATTACAGAAAGAAGTTTACAAAGTTGAACAAATGTGTCTTTTGGGAACCGATTTTTAAGAAAAAAAAAATTGTCCATCGAAAACAGACTCACTGACAGAAAAGATATTTATATAAGTTCGTTGTATAGAAAAGACATCCACATACTTTTGACTCTATAAATAAATTAAAATGATTAAAATATGAGCACAGAAAGACTAGCTACGGCATTACAGAAAGAAATTAATCAGTAATCTAGATATGTACATAAAATATTTCCAAATATCGCAACAAAATTTCACACAGAGTGACAATATGGAAATATATAAAAATCATACTTTTCCACGAAGACCAGTTCCTATAAAAAATTATAAAATCCAATTAAATCTATTATATTCTCACTATAACCTTAATGCCTAATGCCACCACTGGATTCTTTCAATTCTCTCAGCCATTGCAGTCCGATAAGATTCTATTTGTGTCAAACATAGCCTTGTCTACGTTGATATACCGGATTGGTAAATGCTCTGTGGGCTGCATGGCAAAAGGTAATGTCTCCCAAGAGATATAACGTTTTGTAATGATTCTTGCGAGGGTCTGCCATAAGAAAATGAGTTGCAAATGAAAGGTAGTACCTGACTTTACAGATGTAAGTTTAATACTTGGTAGCTATTCGACTGAGGGGAGACGTACCCTCGGTGGAGATGTGCACAGTTATCGAACCTCATCCCATAGATAAAATGTAGACAGTACACTTACTGTTTAATTTGGAGTCGTTTACTCGTTTTATCCTTACCTGAAAATAAAAAAAAAGGGAGGTCAAGATATCATTCATTTGTCATGGATTTCGATCAACAAGTTATCAATAAATAATATAGCGTTAATTTGTCTAAATACATAAGAGATACGAATTTTGCTTTCATGCATTATATGGTTATTAAGAATTACAAAACTGATATTGAAATAACACTGTGGAAACAGGATTGTACTAGGACATAGAGAGAGAGAGAGAGAGAGAGAGAGAGAGAGAGAGAGAGAGAGAGAGAATTGCAAATGCCATCATCATACGCTGTTGGTAAATACATAAGATTTTTCTTTCAA
>NC_061107.1:9732168-9754668 GCF_015104395.2 Macrobrachium nipponense
GACTGACCAAAGGTTTGGTATCTTGTCAACAATTTCCTTAAAGAAAACCTGTCTGTCAACTGATTTATTTTGACAGGTACGCGCCCTTTCGTATCCCACTTGGAAACTGGGCGCTTTCTCTTATCTAAACCATACTTAGTTATCACATTAAAAAAATAACATATTTCCTTATTAATGTCATCAGAAATCAGGTTTTCAAATATCATTAAAATCCACAAAAGCTACTTTGCAATGCTGAATAAATTAACATAAAAAGGCGATTTACAAACGTGCATATGATATTGTGAATCTCTAAAATGCATGTTCTTGGCTTTCCTTGTCAATGTGACTATCATGCATGTATATCCCTAATCAAAATAAATGTAATGTATAAAATACATTTTACACTAATAGTATGACTATCAAAAATACATATGAAACAATATGATTTCCTTCATTAGCATACATAAATGACACTAATATTCCGTGCCAATTTGAACTCCCGAAAAAAAAAATCGTTCATAATTTTAACTTATTAACAGTAAAATCCAAACAAGTCTTTTCCACGCAAAAAATAAAACATAATACCTTTAGATTAGTGAAATGCAAAAAAAAATCTCAACGGAGGCAAGCTGTACCTATGTATGTAGTATAAATTGATCACGAAATATATAAGACGTGATGCTATGCATTACCTTCATGTATGTATGTATATTAGCATGTGTCTGTATATATATATATATATATATATATATATATATATATATATACATATATATATATATATATATATTATCTATATATATATAACATTTAAAAAACATGCGGAAAAACACCAGCAGTTGATAGGATTAAACGTGAAATTCAATAAAGAGAAATGACTATACGTGGCATGCACTAAAAGAAAAAAAAAAAAAAAAAAAAAAAAAAAAAAAAAAAAAAAAAAACTCGTGACATTTCCAGTAACGGGCCGATGCGGAGGTTGTTAATGGCACAGATGATAAATTACCGAGACCTATATTCCCAAAAATGCCGACAGTTACCGACGAAAAAAAAAAAAAAAAAAAAAAAAAAAAAAAAAAAAACGGCAGACGAACGCTACAAAACAAGTTCATCACCGATCCAATCGCAGAGTTTGTTCAACTGGGATGAAAATAAAGAGAAATATTCGCTATCTCCGTGAAAACAAGTCCTAGTTAATCAACGAGCAAAATTCCTTTGATGGGAGAGAGAGCAATTACGAACCGTAAGCCTTAACAAAATCTACCCTCGTAGGGACGCAGTGCCGCCGGTGCACACCTCAAGCGGCGCACTGTAGACAATCCTTACAGTACTTTGCGGTGTCCCATCGGCCCCTAGCTGCAACCCCTGTCATTCCCTTTACTGTAACCCCTTTTATATTCCCTTTCTCCCACTTACTCTCATAGTGCAACTGCACATTCGAAACCTTCCTATTCCCAGTTTCTCTTTCAGCGCTGAATGACCTCAAAGGTTCCAGTGCTTAGCCTTTATTCTAAATTTTATATTCCATTCCATTCCATAAAGAAATCAAGACTCGTTCTCACCATTTCAGAGAAAGCAACGTTGGAATGACGCGTGAGTCATCCCCCGCCCCCACAACTCCGCCCACGATCCCCCTTAGCCACCCCACCCCCCCCCAAAAAAAAAAACCCCCCTCCCTCCCCCTATATCGGGCGCAAGCAATCTCTCTCTCTCTCTCTCCCATATTAATAACGCAGGAGCGATCAAGCTTTCATAAATAATGCACGAAACAAAAAACTCGGATATACCTCTCCCCCTCAATCACGTAATAGGAGAACGAGGAGGAGGAGGAGGAGGACAGAAAATGGAGGAGGAGGAGGAGGAGGGAAGGGGAAGTCACTCTTCACCTCATCTACTGTCACTTTCGGCACTCAACCCTGAAAAGGGGACGTCCACACTAAATTACGTTTTATGGTATTGCGTTTAATTCAAAGCACTGCTGAACTTACTATACTGCAAGGGACATCATGAGGAGGAGGAGGAGGACTAAGCGTCCATTACTCCGGGGAGGAAATCACTCCAGTGAGTGAAGCTTGCATACATTTAAGGCCCTCTCTCTCTCTCTCTCTCTCTCTCTCTCTCTCTCTCTCTTTATGCAGTGAGGTGAGACAAGCGCACGCACATCGATGTACATAAATTATAAAGACAGTACAGATGCACAAACATTAATAAAACAAAATACTACTCTCTCTCTCTCTCTCTCTCTCTCTCTCTCTCTCTCCTTCACCACCAAGCTTCCAATAACTGCCATGAGTAGGATCTCTTATTTCCACATAAGTATAATCTCAAACCTCTCTCTCTCTCTCTCTCTCTCTCTCATCTCTCTCTCTCTATCTCTCTCTCCTCTCTCTCAGGCAAGCAAATACCCACTGGCAAATAGCCTAAGCGCCTATATCCACCTGATTGGCAGCCGATGACAAATCTGCGAAACATTCCCCATCGTAAAACCTTTACAGCGTCAATAAATTGCCCCGGAGTCATATCACGGAGACTGCCATAACAACAGGTAGCCCTAGATAGGAGGCAGGATTAACATTCTTTTTTTCTTTCATTTCTAGGAATTGAATCGACGGCGCTTAGACGGGGGCATAAAAACGAGAGTATATCTCGGATCTTCTATATAAAACACACACACACATTGTATATATATATATATATTATATATCTATATATATATGATATATTAATATATATATATTTTATTCTTTATATATATATATTTCATCATAAAAATACCCAATTCCCATTTAAAATAAGATGGATACTTTTTTCTTTTTTTTCAGTTAAAGTTAGATACATTCCTGTTTTGCAAGAGTTCCTGTTATCAATTGTGCAAGTGATTAAGTTATATGAGTATATACATATGAATAACTTGATCACGGAGTATATAAAACGTGATGCTATGTATAAATAAAGGTTTTTTGCCAAGAAGGAAAAAAATGAAAAAGCGAGATAGCCAAGTACTTTCGGTCCTGTTCGGACCCTATACTGAAGGGTCCGAACAGGACCGAAAGTACTTGGCTATCTCGCTTTTCATTTTTTCCTTCGTGGCAAAAAACCTTTTGAAGTATATTATATATATAATATATATATATATATATATTATTATATATATAATAATATTATATATATATATAATATATAATCTAATAATAATATCTATCTTATATAATAATATAATATATAATAATATAGCATCTCATTTTGATATGCTTAACTTACAATCACAAAATAAAGTGGAGAGAGAGAGAGAGAGAGAGAGAGAGAGAGAGAGAGAGAGAGAGAGAGAGAGAGAGAGAGATGCAATGAAGACATCCCCAACCTTATCTTTATTTCAGCTCGTTCGAGAATACTTAACAGCAAGTCAAACCATACGGAGAGAGAGAGAGAGAGAGAGAGAGAGAGAGAGAGAGAGAGAGAGAGAGAGAGAGAGAGAGAGAGATCCACTGAAAAGCCCTCCACAAAAAACACAACAAAGCCTTCACCTTATAAAGAATGCTTGTGCCAACTATATATAGTCAGAGGGTCAAAGGTCACCGGAGGTGCACTTGGAAGGAGTACAACAGGGTCCACGTGTAGACCCTCCCCATTTGTGGTTACCAGTTGGCGCTGGCAATCACGACTTAATTGGCAATGTTCATTAGTGATTAAAGGCCCGTATAGTTTCCTTTAAGGGCCTATCCAACTGGGACCATTTCGGGTAATAAATCACATGCAAACTTTCGCAACCATTTACATTTGGGGTGTTGTAAACTTAAAGGCTGGGAAAGACCAAATGCTGGTGTATGAAGAAAGAATTGTGTTATCTTTCAATAATTATGTGAAATTTCGATTTAAGGTGAATTTCCGGACATACACACAAACTTTATCACTTACACAACTATTCAGTGCATTAATACAATTAATAACAGGACCTCATTTAAACTGGATGGTATATTCCATACGAGGAGGACTGTTAGTTCTATAGAGGTTTTAACTTTTCCTGAATCAATATCTCCGCTAAATACCATCCATTTCAAATGAAATACTGTCAATAATACATATACAATAAAAGAGTAACGGAATAGTCTGTTATCTCTAAAATTTGAAGAATGATAACGAAAATGCCAAAATAATCATAAACTACAACACCTGGTAAGCAGAATTTGTGTTTGTTTGTATGGTGTACGTTACATGGAATTAGTGGTTATTCAGCAACGGGACCAACCATCTCTTACTCCTCAATGGAATGCCCGGGAATCGAACTCGCGGCCACCGAGGTGGCACGCCAACACCATACCTACCAACCACGCCACTGAGGCGCTGTAAGCCGATTTTGACCGGGACTGACTTCATACAGGATCATCCAAGTCGTAAGACTAAGCATAAAATCCGCCCCAACTAAAAATTCAATTCCATCTGCAGTCAGAAAGAGCTGGTGGTTCCCCAAGTCGTACCTTAGGTCGCTCCTCCTCCTTGTTTATGACTCTTGCCTTCGAGGAGGAGGAGGAGGAGGAGGAGGACCTGAGCACCGATGCACCCACTCGATTCCCTTGCTGGACATCATTCACGACGGCTGCGAGGAACTCTCAAGAGACACCGATTCAGTATTTATTATCACCTGGAACCCTGAAGTCTCCCCAGTAATCGGCGATAAATATTGAATTTGAACTCCAATGCACAGTATGAAGGTGCAACAGAGTCTGGGGAAGCTGCTCTTTGGTATGACACTTGTATTTTTCAACCTTACCTCTGTTTCTTCATGGTTTTGTGTCAGTGTTTCTATTGACATTGTTTTTATAACTTTATTCTTGTAGATTGGAAAAACAAACAGTTGCTACAAAGGACGGTTTGTTTTATTGTATTTTGTCTTGTAGAAAAACCTACTATATACTTATACACATATCATACACTTATTCTTTAATTCTCTACTTATCAAAATCAGCTCTCAATTCCAGTTTTACAGAAAAGGAAAAAAAAAAAAAAAAAAAAACTCTCTTAATGCCAATCATTTCAGACCTTTTTTAAACTCTTCATTACCAATGCTTCCACGCTAAAATCTATTTTTCCAGGCCTCAAAGAAAATCTTACAATCCTACTCTCAACAATCGTTCCGAACACAACCCTCACTACTACCCACTTCTATCCATCGTATTCCCTCCTTAACATTAGTTGTTATTACATCACCTTTCCACACTTAAAGCATGTCCCATCTATCGCTGATTGAACCGATCTATCTATCTATCGCTTTACCCTTTTAAAACACTTATACATGTTCACTTTCCTCTCTCGGTCTCTACAGGCAATTTTTTCATTCCAGTTAGAGTAAGACAGTTATTGCCAGTCATTCAATGAACCATAGAAAATCATTCTCAACTTTGTCAGTAAGTTTCTAAAACATTTCTGTCACTCATTCCTCTTAATTCAGTCTAGGCTATGATAACCTTTTCTCCTTACAGGTTTTTCTTTTGACTTTTAATCACTTTCATCATGAAACTTTCATATGTGTTTTTTTTTTTTTTTTTTTTCAATCTTCATACATCTAACAGCAACAGACAAGCAGCATATTCAAGGCTCCTGTCCCTGCAACCATTATCAATTTACCAGGAGTTTCGAATACAATTCATTATGCAAAGTTAAAGTGCGATTTTTTTTTTTTTTTAAAGAACCAGAAATCGGCATTAACTTCCGAAATGAATGAGAGACTGAAAATCGCAATCGAAGTCAAAAGATTTTTGGAAATGAAAAAGGAAATTGATGCTTAAGTGGCTTCAAATGAAATTGCAATTAACAGTATTGGTACACAATTTTATTGCAATTAACATTGTTGGTACACAATTTTCTTGCAATTAACATTAATGGTACACAATTTTCTTGCAATTAACATTAATAGTACACAATTTTCTTGCAATTAACATTATTGGTACAATTTTCTTGCAATTAACATTATTGGTACACAATTTTCTTGCAATTAACATTATTGGTACACAATTTTCTTGCAATTAACATTATTGCTACACAATTCTTGCAATTAACATTGTGGTACAATTTTCTTGCAATTAAACATTAATGTACACAATTTTCTTGCAATTAATTGTTGTACACAAATTTTTCTTGCAATTAACATATTGGTACACAATTTTCTTGCAAATTAACATTAAAAATTGGTACACAATTTCTTGCAAAGTTAACATTATGGTACACTTTTCTTGTAACATTTTTTGTTACAACAATTTCTTAATTTAATTGCTACACAAATTTCTTCAATTAACATTAATGGTACACAATTTTCTTGCAATTAACATTATTGGTACACAATTTTCTTGCAATTAAACATTAATGGTACACAATTTCTTGCAATTAACATTGTGGTACACAATTTCTTGCAATTTTAACATTAAGGTTGAACACAAAATTTTCTTGCAATTAACATTATTGGTACACAATTTTCTTGCAATTAACATTATTGGTACACAATTTTCTTGCAATTAACATTGTTGGTACACAATTTTCTTGCAATTAATTAATAAACATTATAGTTACATTTTGGTTGCAATTTTCTTGAACAATTACAAATTGACACAATTTTCTTGCATTAACATTGTTGGTACACAATTTTCTTGCAATTAACATTAATTGGTAAAACACAATTTTTTAATTAACATTGTTTGGTACAATTTTCTTGCAATTAACATTAAAATGGTACACAATTTTCTTGCATTAACATTATTGTTTACACATTTTCCTTGCAATTAACATTATGGTTACACAATTTTCTTGCAATTAACAATTAATGGTACACAATCTTTCTTGCAATTAACATTAATGGTACACAATTTTCTTGCAATTAACATTATTGGTACATTTTCTTGGCATTTAACATTAATTTTGGTACAACAATTTTTCTTGCATATTAACATTAATGGTACACATTTTCTTGCAATTAACATTGGTTTGGGGTTACAAAAATTTCTTTTTGCAATTTACATTGGTTTGGTACACAATTTTCTTGCAATTAACTATTTTGTTGGTTACACATTTTGTTCTTGGCAGTTAAAACATTATTTGGTTTAACATTCATTTTCTTTGCAAATTACATTGTTGTTTTAACACATTTTCTTGCAATTAACATTAATCGGTACACAAAATTTTGTTTCTTAGCAATTTTTAACATTAATTGTACACCTTTCCTTGCCAATTTAACATTATCGCACACAAAATTTTGCTTGCCTTTTAACATTATTTTTTGTTAAACACAATTTTTCTTGCAATTACATTAATGGTACACAAATTTTCTTGCAATTAACTTAATTGTACAAATTTTCTTGGCAATTAACATTATTTGGGTACACAAGTTTTCTTGCATGAACATTATCCGGTACACATTTTCTTAGCAATTAAACATTACTGGCACACAATTTTCTTGCAATTAACATTGTTGGTAACCAGGTTAACACAATTTTTTCTTTCTTGCAATTAACATTAATAGACACAATTTTCTTTGCAGCTAAAACATTATGAATACACAATTTTTCTGCAATAACATTATCGGGACACAATTTCTTGCAATAACATTAATGGTACACAAATTTCTGCAACAACATATGGACACAATTTCTTGCCAATTAACATTATCTAATTTGGTACACAATTTTTTCTTCCAATTAAATTATCGGCACACAAATTGTCTTGCAAAAAATAACATTAACGGTACACAATTGTTCCTTGCAATTAACATTAATGGTACACAATTTTCTTGCAATTAATAACATTGTTGGCTACACAATTTCTTGCAATAACATTGTTTTGGTTAACACCAATTCCTTTGCAGGTGAACAGGTATTTGCGGTACAACAATTTCTTGCAATTAACATTAAGTGGTTAACACAATAATTTTTTTTTTCTTTTTGTTTTTTGGCAATTTTAAAAACATTCATCGGCAACACAATTTTCTTGCCAAATAACATTAATTGGTTACACAATTTTCTTTGCAATTAACATTAATGGTACACAATTTCTTTGCACTTAACATTGTTGGTACACAATTTTCTTGCAATTAACATTGTTGGTAATTTTCTTGCATGTTATTTTAATTAAAAGGTACATTTCTTGCAATTGAACATTGTTGGTACAATTTGTTCTTGGCAATTTTGAAACATTATATTTTGGTTACCCAATTTTTTGCAATAACATTAATCGGTAACACAAAATTTTCTTGCAATAATTTAAACATTAATTGGCACAACAAGTCTTCTTTCTTGGCAATACATTAATCGGCAACCAATTTTCTTCTTGCAATTAAAACATTAATCGGCACAACCAATTTTGTAACATTAATGGTACACAATTTTCTTGCAATTAAAACAAATTATTGGTACACAATTTTCTTCTTGCAAATTTACATATATCGGCACACAATTTTCTTGCAAATAACATAATCGTTACACAATTTTCTTGCAATTAACATTTCCAATGGCAATTACAAATTTTCTGCAATTAACATTGTGGTACACAAATTTTCTTGCAAATTAACATTGTGGTAAACAAATTTGGCTTGCAGTTAAACATTAATAGTACACAATTTTCTTGCAATTACATTGTGGTTACAAAATGTTCTTGCAATTTTAACATTATGGTCACAATTTTCTTGCAATTAACATTATCGGTACACAATTTTCTTGCAATTAACATTATTGGTACACAATTTTCTTGCAATTAACATTATCGGTACACAATTTTCTTGCAATTAACATTATCGGCACACAATTTTCTTGCAAATAACATTATTGGTACACAATTTTCTTGCAATTAACATTAATGGTACACAATTTTCTTGCAATTAACATTGTTGGTACACAATTTTCTTGCAATTAACATTGTTGGTACACAATTTTCTTGCAGTTAACATTAATGGTACACAATTTTCTTGCAATTAACATTATTGGTACACAATTTTCTTGCAATTAACATTATCGGCACACAATTTTCTTGCAAATAACATTAATGGTACACAATTTTCTTGCAATTAACATTAATGGTACACAATTTTCTTGCAATTAACATTGTTGGTACACAATTTTCTTGCAGTTAACATTAATAGTACACAATTTTCTTGCAATTAACATTGTTGGTACAAAGTTTTCTTGCAATTAACATTAATGGTACACAATTTTCTTGCAATTAACATTAATGGTACACAATTTTCTTGCAATTAACATTATTGGTACACAATTTTCTTGCTATTATCATTATCGGCACACAATTTTCTTTCAATTAACATTAATGGTACACAATTTTCTTGCAATTAACATTATTGGTACACAATTTTCTTGCAATTAACATTAATGGTACACAATTTTCTTGCAACTAACATTATTGGTACACAATTTTCCGAGTACGAAGTAAAAAGAAAAAAAAATCCTTGGACATATTCTGAAGAATTCCATCTTTCGCCTTCTCTGTTTCGTAAACTAGGTTAAGTGCACATAAAATCCTTTAAACATAAGAAGAAGAAGAAGAAAAAAGATACCATGAGACGAACACCCACACGCTAAATGGGGCTGCAGTGAGACCCGCGAAATCGTTAAAGAGAGAGAGGAATGAAAGGGCAAAAAGAGTAATCGTTGAAGAGAGGGAGAAATGAAAGGGGTAAAAAGAGTAAAAGTAAAAAAAAATATATATATATATAAAAAGAATTCCTGGCAGAGTTAGAAGGTAATCAGGAGCGCGGGACATATCATGACATCAACGACACAATAAACCCGTCTGTAAAAGACAGGACCCTTCTTCTCTTCCTCCTCTTCTCCTCTTCTTCTTCCCTTCTTTATCCTCCCCTCCCCTCCCATCCCTCTCTTTCTCTCCAGGACTCGAGTGACCCACTTGCATGTCGGTACGTAACAATGGGAAACGCGATAAAAATGCAATTTTAACGGAACATCCGACGGGGACAATCTTCTAAGGGGGAGGGGGGGGGATGGATCTAGGCGAATGGAACATATTATTATTTATTATTTATTTTTATTATTAATTATTTATTATTATGTTATTCTTTATTATTATTATTATTATCATTATTATTATTATTAATATTATTATTATTATTTTTATTATTATTATTATATTATTATCAGGCTGAAGTTCGGGAGGTCATTGAAAAAGGTCATAAAAGTCAGGTCATCAACTTGAGTAGCCTGGTATGCGAACTAACCACGTGGGCATGAATTCAATGGGGACGATAAGGCTCCTCTGAAATTGGGAATGGTCTGGAATTCGTTCCAATATGGCTTCTCTGAAATTGGGAATGATCTGGAATTCGTTCCAATATGGCTCCTCTGAAATTGGGAATGATCTGGTATTCATTCCAATATGGGAATAAATTCCAATATGGCTCCTCTGAAATTGGGAATTATATGGTATTCATTCCAATATGGGAATTCATTCCAATATGGCTCCTCTGAAATTGGGAATGGTCCGGAATTCATTCAAATATGGCTCCTCTAAAATTGGGAATGATCTGGAATGCATTTCAATATGGCTCCTTTGAACCTGGGAATGATTTGGAATTCATTCCAATAAGGCTCCTCTGAAATTGGGAATGGTCTGGAATTCATTCCAATATAGATGTCTACGGCATTTCCAAAACCACTCTAAGGACTCTCCTTCGGATGTCCACCTTACCAAGAAGCATTCTCAGCATTTTCTATAAAGTTTTCATTATCGATTATATCTTCTCAAGTTATTGCATTTTATATTGGATATCCATATGTGATACTACAGCTATCTGACAACCTGACGTCCAGAATCAATAAGGTTAGGATCTTCGTGACAGAAAGTCACATTCAACAATATTATACAGATTAGTGCATATTCCATTTTCTCTCTCAGATGATTCAGTATGGTGTATGGTTTCCAAGCACAGTGACCAGATAAGTAAGTGAGAAGTCGCTAAGACTTCCAGGTCTAAAGGTCTGAGGTCTGCAAGTAGAACTTATTGACCATGGAACGTTCCATTGTCAAGCAGGTTCTGTGTCTACGTCTGAGGACCTTAAAACATCTTGTTTGTATCCCTCGTGGCGGCCGTTGAACCATTAGGAAAATAAGTTTCCTACTAAAATCTGAATCTCAGAAAGAAACCAAAATTCTTCAGTGTTGCATGAGTATGTCACTTAATTACGTTCGTTTTATAGCTGACCTGAAGGAATGCTGGCTAGCTTTTAGAGCTCCTCTGGAACATGAATAAATACAATTTGTCCAAAGCTCCACGTGTCAAAATAAATTATAAATAACAGATACATGAACTATTAAAACCTTTTCTGAAAAGTGCACATTTGCCTCACTATGATTGCTGCTTGTTCTTTACAAAGTTTAGATGCTAATTCAGGCTTATAAGTGGTCACTCCCTAACGTTTCTGTCAGTATCTGCTGTATTTAACCATCCGAAAACTGGTAGAGACAATTATTTTTTTTGTATACCTTTGATACAGCTTTTGTAAAAGGAATATATATACATAAACCACACATATCTCCAGGTGGCAAAAGCTCCTACCCAGAGACGTAATACTGAGGAATCCAAGGTATAATTTGCTCAAGTTCATCCAGTACTATATTCTCTCGTGTACTCAAAATGATGGGTAAGTCTCTTCCAGTACAAAAATAAACACTTAGGTATGAAAATCAGTATCAATTTTCTGTAGTGGAGGACGTAAACACTTGATTTTCATCGGGGGAGAGAGAGAGAGAGAGAGAGAGAGAGAGAGAGAGATAGAGATTCAAAACAAAATGTATTACGCAAGAAACGGATCACAAGATGAACACAAAGAAATAGAGAGAGAGAGAGAGAGAGAGAGAGAGAGAGAGAGAGAGAGAGAGAGAGAGAGAGACCAAATTCCATTTCAGCATATGGAAATTTCACACCTGTCATCCGGTTCTGGAGCACCATTCGGCTAACCTGCCTCTTCCACGACCATTTACCCGTGTTCATATATATAGGAAATGTATACAGCGCTGACACTTCATACACTTGTGAATACACTTTTTACGCGCGTGTAGATACCTATAGCCTCTCGGCATGTGTAGTGACACGTTTCATCTTACGCTGAAATACGCTTTTTGCATAAATAAATAATTAAATACACACACACACACATATATATATATATATATATATAGTATATATATATATATATATATATATATAAAGGTTTTTTGCCACGAAGGAAAAAAATGAAAAAACGAGTTGGCCGAGTGACTCCTTTATGAGTATGCCTCGGTAAAGGGTCCGAATAGGACCGAAAGTACTCGGCCAACTCGTTTTTTCATTTTTTTCCTTCGTGGCAAAAAAACCTTTATTTATACATAGCATCACGTTTTATATACTTCGTGATCAAGTTATTACATATATATATATATATATATATATATATATATATATATTATCTACTCAAACTCAGCGGAAATTCGCACTTTGAAGACAAAGAAAAATATTAATATCTAAATACCATATGAACGCTCCATCACTTAAACACTGATTTTACATCGTGAATGCAGGAATCACAAAATATACCTTTTTCTAAAAAGGAATGATAATCTATTCTGGCAAACGTTTAGTAAACGGCCCAAGGCTCAAAGGGCAATCAAATTCAATCTGGTATGATTTAACGCGTTCCAGAATGCACAAACTTGTTCGACATGAGCAGAAATATAAAAAAGGAATTTGTAGAAAATACTATACTTCCCTTTACTTAGGAATTAGCAAAGATACTCCTTGTTGGAAGACTAGTAAATGCATATTCTAAACAGCTCATTTACGAGTAGCACTTAGAGAGAGAGAGAGAGAGAGAGAGAGAGAGAGAGAGAGAGACTAAGAACACTCTTCAACATCAGAACGCATCATTAGTTAAAGAGTATTAAGAGGTGGAGTGAGTGAGAGAGTTAAAATTAAACTCCTGAAAAAAAACTTGTAATTTAAATAACAAACTAAAAAAAAAGAACTCTTATTAGCTAAAACGCAGCTGCCACAAATATTAACTCACAACTACAACCTAGTAGGTTATAATCTTAGTAAACAACAACGAGAAAAAACAAAAACAATTATTAACTAAGAGTCAAATCTCATTAACAGCCAGATTTCTGGGAACGCATAAGAGACAGGTCTTTCCATCACTGAAGTGCTACGAGGAGGAGGAGTAGGAGGAGGAGGAGGACGTAACTTCTACTACTGTACCTTCAGGCTGCGCCAAAAGCTTTTAGCGCTAAGGGCACCTAAGATGAGCGAGAAGGACCCTCCACCCAAATGCCAGCATCGCCGAGTAGATGAACCGGTTTCAAAGGACGCCCTCTGATGAGCAGCGTTCCTTAATATTCTCGGAAATCTGGAGGAGGAGGAGCAGCCTTCTCTCTCTCTCTCTCTCTCTCTCTCTCTCTCTCTCTCTCTCTCTCTCTCTCTCTCTTCGTATTCTCCAGAACTTCAAGAAGCTTCTTTCTCTCTCTCTTTTTTCATAATCAGAAATTTTAAGATTATCTCTCTCCCTCTCTCTTTCCTTTAAAATTTTAACTCTCTATCTCTTTTCTTAAAAACTTCAACTCTCTCTCTCTCTCTGCACATATACAGAAATTTTAAGAAGATTCTCTCACTCTCTCATCAGCAAATTTAACTCTCTCTCTCTCTCTCTCTCTCTCTCTCTCTCTCTCTCTCTCTCTCTCCTAAGTTCCACGACACGGCTCGTGCGTTAATTCCGGCACCCGAGCAATTCGCAATATTTAGGGCCACTCTATCCTTGTTGTCCTAGTCACGCTTAATGAATGCTGGATATGATTAATACGAGAGTCACGCCGAGCAGATGTGTAAACCCTCTGAGTTCTGCTTTCGGCTAACATAAATTTCTCAAATTTTCGACAGACATTTCAGTATTCTCTGTGGACTGGAAATAATGAGTAAGAAGCCACAATAATGTATAAAAGAAACTTTATTTTTTCCAAACTACACAAAACAAAAGGAGGGGGCGGGGGAGCTCTCGACCGTTTAGACAACGGTCCTCTTCAGCAAATGGTCGAAAGATCCCTTAAGTTTTTTTTATAACCTTTTTTGTATTTTGGGGAAAAGACAGCAAATGGTCGAAAGCTCCCTTAATCTTTTTAACCTTTTTTGTATTTTGGAAAAAAAAAACCTCTCTCATATACATTACTGTGGCTTCTTACTCAACATTTATGTGTTTCTCATCTTAATGCCAAATAGACTTTGCACCTCACTTCTGACGAAAGTAAAAATTGATTCTTAGGTATTTCCAAGATCTATTTCTAGAAAATTTGAGTTTTTCTGATGTTAATGCAAAATAGACACTAGTTTCTCTTTCTACCAAAGCAAATTCGACAGTTACTGAAGTATTTTTCATTTTCAGGCCAAGACGAAATTTGCACTTTTACTTTTGACGAAAGGAAAATTTGATTCTTGGCTACTTTCGAGATTTAACTTGAAAATGATAATATAAGACGGTGTTCATGAATACTAAAGTCGGGACGAGCATTTGTGTACCCTCTAAGTTCTGCTTTTAACCAAGGCGATTTTTCGGCAAACATTTGAGTGGTTTTTTTCTGAAGTTAATGCAAATTACACATTGCACTTTCACTTTTGACGAAAGGGATACTTGATTCTTGTGTTATTTTCAAAATTTAATTTGAAAATAATAACTGGATAGGATTACCGCCAAATTCACGACGAGCAATGTGTAACCCTCTCATTTCTGCTTTTAACTAAAACAAATCTTCGACGTTTATCACATTACTTCTCACCTGAATGCAAATTAGGCGTCGCACTCTTACTTCTTAGTTATATTATATTCAAGGTTCAATTTGAAACTTATAAAATAAGACGATGTTCTTTCACGAGAACGCTAATACGAAATTTCCAGCACAAAAGGCAACCCTCGATTACAGTCTTGGCATCTTCATAACTCATTCTAATGTTTTATGAATGGGCTACAAAAAAGCTGAATTTATGCATCACGTAAAAGTATGCAAGGGGTTGGTCGTCTTTTAATTTTATAAAATCTCTTATAAATGGTAGCTGTTCGGTAAAAGTTAAACGTGGATTCAGTTAACATACACACACACACACACACACATACACACACACACACACACACACACACATATATATATATATATATATATATATATATATATATATATATAATGTGTGTGTATGTTAACTGAATCCACGTTTAATTTTTACCGAACGGCTACCATTTATAAGAGATTTTATAATATATATAGATATATATAATATATATATATATATATATATAATATATATATATATATATATATATATATATATATATATACTCCTATATATATAAGTAACGTCACCCAAGTAAAGGCAGCAGTGTCTGTTATTTCAGCCGAGGTCCCTTCGCCCCTCACCCCCTCCCCCCCTAACAAGCTCTCTAGGACTTTCAGATAAGGCTTGCCTTTGTTGACTCTTACTGAGATAATAGGTGTTTATGAGAGTGAACTAGAAGATTATACCACTTCTTAATGGCCTCCTGGGATATTCCCCCCCCCCCCCCCTCCAACTCTTATTTTTCTCGCACAATATTAGACGCGTTCTCTTTTTTTTTTCTTTTTTTTTTATCCATGTTATGGAAGGCAGGAGAAGGAGAAGAAAAGCAAGAGATTAAATAATAATATGAACTGATTATCTTCTTAATATTATGCGTTTGTCGCTTTCATGTTTAAATAATTATTTATATCTGGAGATTTATCTCTATATGTTGACTATTTTTTTTTATTTTCAATTCAATTGCAATTCGAAATAAAAGTTCAAGCAAGCTGTAGATGCAACACAGCATTACCCTAAGAATACAAAAGAGCCTTGTACTTTAATAATGTATTAACATTTTCAACTATTAATTTATGATTTTATTCGTTTGTTTCTTTTCTCCTTTCTAAAAACTTATCTTTTCTCCCTGTATTTCCTACTTCTTTCTATAATGTCTTTCAAATGAACGCCATATTCTTTGCAAGCTTGAATTTCAAGGCACAGGGTAGCAAAGCATTGCATCTACCCTTAAATAATAATAATAATAATAATAATAATAATAATAATAATAATAATAATAATAATAATAATAATAATAATAATAATCTAGTCAATACCATGGGACACCAGAGTTGAAGAGAAAGAAAGGAAAAAAATAGATAAGTATCAAGACCTGAAAATGGAAATAAGAAAGATATGGGATATGCCAGTGGAAATTGTACACATAATCATAAGAACACTAGGCACGGTCCCAAGATCCCTGAAAAGGAACCTGGAAAAACTAGAAGCCGAAGTAGCTCCAGGATTCATGCAGAGGAGTGTGCTACTAGAAACATCACGCATAATGAGGAGAGTGATGGACTCCTAAGGATGCAGGATGCAACCCGGAACCCAACACTATAAAATCCACCAAGTAGAATAGGATGACTGTGATAGACGATGAATAAAATAAAAATATTAATTACATATAATAATTCTGCTTGCACGTTCTGCAGATGCTTGTTTAGCAAATTAATACCGTAGGCGTGTGCAAATCACAACAAACGCGCAAACACCGCTGGCAGGGTTTAATTATTACAAACAATAGATCACTCAGCGCAGTAATGGCCACGGAGGCTCGAATCAGTTGGGGAAACACGAATTAACATACAAATCATACATTGTCTATCTCTGGAATAAATCTGTTATTACAAATCACACATTGTCTCTGTCTGGAATATATCTCTTATTCCATTGTCTATTTCAGGAATACATCTGTTATTACAAATCGCACATTGTCTATCTTTGGAATAAATCTGTTACTCCAAATAATACATTGTCTGTTTCTGGAATAAATCTGTTACTCCAAATAATACATTGTCTGTTTCTGGAATAAATCTGTTACTCCAAATAATATATTGTCTGATTCTGGAATAAATCTGTAATTACAAATCGCACTGTCTATTTCAGGAATAAATCTGTAATTACAAATCACACATTGTCTATTTCAGGAATAAATCTGTTATTACAAATCACACATTGTCTATTTATGGAATAAATCTGTTATTACAAATCACTCATTGTCTATTTCTGGATTAAATCTGTTATTACAAATCATACATTGTCTATCGCTGGAATAAATCTGATACTCCAAATAATACATTGTCTATTTCAGGAATAAATCTGTTATTACAAATCAAACATTGTCTATTTCATGAATAAATCTGTTATTACAAATCACGCATTGTCTATCTCTGGAATAAATCTGTTATTACATATCACACATTGTCTATCTCTGGAATAAATCTGTTATTACAAATCACACATTGTCTATTTCAGGAATAAATCTGTTATTACAAATCAACACTGTCTATTTCAGGAATAAATCTGCTATTACAAATCACACATTGTCTATTTCAGGAATAAATCTGTTATTACAAATCACACATTTTCTATTTCAGGAATAAATCTGTTATTACAAATCATAAATTATCTATTTCAGGAATAATCTGTCATCCATTTTATTTATTTTTCTTTTATTGGCATTAGTTTTTGTCATTTGCTTATTTGTTTTTTATTTGTGATTTCTCTTTCATAGTTAAATTTTCACATCTCCATTTCCTATACTGCCTTGGGCTGATTTCGCTATCAGCACTCTTGGGTTTGCAGTAGTCTGCTTATTCAATTAAGGTAGTAACTTTACTTGTTATTTTAATAATAATAATAATAATAATAATAATAATAATAATAATAATAATAATAATAATAATAATAATAATAATAATAATGGTGAGGAAATCCACAATTTGAGTGACTCATGCTATTACGAGATTTTCACACACAAAAAGAAATAATAATAATAATAATAATAATAATAATAATAATAATAATAATATAATAATAATAATAATAATAATAATAATAATAATAATAATAATAATAATAATAAGCTTCCATTAACCTCGGCCTCTCGGCCGTTTTAAGATCCCAAATTCCTGTTTTTTTTTTCCCCGGAGAACGTCCGTTTAATATTTCAATGCGTTTTAAAAGAATAAAAATGAAATAAATCGCAAAAGAGAGTGGGAACATGGACGCAATTTCTCAACGCACCCATAACTTTGAAAGTCTCCAAAATTCCTTAGTTTGAATTAAAAACTAATCCGTCTGGCAAGAGAGAGAGAGAGAGAGAGAGAGAGAGAGAGAGAGAGAGAGAGAGAGAGAGAGAGAGAAGCAGGATAAACAAAGAGGCATAAATCAGAAACAAAATCAAGTATTGATATAACAGCAATAAAACAGATACAGTCTACCAAAAGTTTTGTTTATCCCTTTAGGAGAGAGAGAGAGAGAGAGAGAGAGAGAGAGAGAGAGAGAGAGAGAGAGAGAGATGAACATGAGGGCATAAACCAGAAATCAAGTATTGAAATACCAGCAATAAAACAGATACAGTCTACCAAAGTTTTGCTCATCCCTTAGAGAGAGAGAGAGAGAGAGAGAGAGAGAGAGATTGTCTCTACAACCTCCGAACTTAACACTTGGAAGCATTTTATCTCAAGTCATATTTCACCAATGGAGGAGAAAACACGCCATTACCGTCTCGATATTTCTGAGCTTTGAAAGACCTGGTGGAAGAAGAAGAGAGAGAGAGAGAGAGAGAGAGAGAGAGAGAGAGAGAGAGAGAGAGAGAGAGAGAGAGAGAGAAGGTTGGGTAATGAAGGGATACGGAGGGATTTTTGGTGTCATGGACATCAGGGGATATATATATTGGAAAGCTGCAATCGTAAATATCCTTTATAAAGTCCAATCGAATAACTCCTGGAATGAGTCAGGACTTTCTGAAACCTCGTGAAGTTGTTTTGTTCTCTTAGCGACTTTTGGTACTTCAATGAGGCTATATATTCTTTTAACGATTCTTGGTAATTAAATGGCCTTTGTTCTTAGCGACTTTTGGTACTTATAAGAAGCTATTCTCTTAGCGACTCTTGGAACTTAAATGAGACTATACTATATAATATATATATATATATATATATATATATATATATATATATATATATATATATATATATATATATTATACTTTTAACGACTCTTGGAATTAATAAGGTTTTCTCATAGCTGACGTTTTGGTATTTAAATGAGGCTTTGCTCTTAGCGACTCTTGCTATTTACTCTTCTCTCAGCGACTCTTGGTATTTAAATTTTATATTTTAAACTGAACCAGTCAAGAACACATCAACAGAGTTAATACATAGAAATCAAACACGTGTTAGAATTTGGCATCAAACTGAATAAAGCGGGGAGAGAGAGAGAGAGAGAGAGAGAGAGAGAGAGAGAGAGAGAGAGAGAGAGAGAGAGAGGAGAGAGAGCCACAATGAAGTTAAATATTTAAAGGAAGATGAAGAACGGCTGTTCAAAAGTTAAATTAAATCCCGAAGTGGCGCTGAAAAGTCTCTTGGCTCCTGCCGACCAGGGACCAATATAGTATAGTCTCAACAAGAGGCTTAGAGAGAGAGAGAGAGAGAGAGAGAGAGAGAGAGAGAGAGAGAGAGACGAGTTCTCTCAAAAAAAAAAAAAAAAAAAAAAAAAAAAAAAAAAAAAAAAAAAAAAAAAAAAAAAAAAAATAAAACTTTCGTAAAAAAAATTCCTTTCTCAATTCAAAGGCTACGAAAATGAGTCTCAAAGTTCCATCCCAACTTTATTTGATGAAGGAGGAACTTCGCCCCGCTCCCCCCCCCCCTCCCCCCTCCCCCTCCTCAATCCCCCACTGAACCAAAAACCCCCGCCAAAAACTGTGAAAGTGAAGATACATCGATAGATAAATAGACAGTTCAGTTCAGTTCAATTTAATTCACACTTATTTCGTTTCGAAGATACATCGGTTAATGAATTACAGTAATATAAAAAATGCTATTGTCGGAATAGATAGATAGATAGATAGGTAGATACACAGATGTTAAATAGACAGAGACAAACAGACAAATAGATTGATAAATAGACAGGTAGAGAAAGATAGATATACAGACAGATATACAGACATACATACAGACAGATAGATAGACTGACAGACAGACAGAGAGATAGATAGACAGATGGATAAATAAACATATAGACAGACAGGTAGATAGATAGATAGATGGATAGACAGAGTCAGACAGACAGATAAGATAGACTGGGTGATAACCAAAGAACTCAAGAAATCCAAGAGACTCCAAGATAAGAAAGGAGAAATAACATTAAAAAAAAACTGATAACCGTAATAAACAAAATAACTGAAGATAACGCGATCACCCAAGCCCGACGCCAAAAGTGAGTTACAACGCCCTTCCACAAAGGCGTCGGTATTCGACAATACTACTGGTATTATCTCCAGTATTATCTCCAGACTCCTAATTTCGTTTTTCGAGCCATTTACACATTCGGTAAATGTTGCAAGAAGCTATATATATATTTTGATCTTATGGTTCCGTAAATTTGCGCAGATGACGGCACTGATGCCACGCTGCCTAAAACGGGATTACCAAACCAAACGGCGGTCAGTGTTATGAAGATATTCTCGCGGACTTTCAACCTAAAGCGATGACAAACATGCACTGTCGTCAATGGCGGGTTAAATGACATAGACAACATTGACAAAAACCAAACACGGTCAGTTGTAAAGCTCTTTTTCGACAGACTTGCAACGATAAAGCGGTGACAAACATGGGTTGTCGTCAATGGCGGGTTCAGTGACATAGAGCGTAGAAGGAAGCAGAAAATTTCTCATTTCAAAGCCAAGATGCAAAGGGGTCTGATGATATCATAGCTGGGCTGATTCACATGATGAAATTTAACAAAACAATAATGAGGCTTCATTATTACTATTAGTATTTCCGAAGATGAAACCTATTCAAACGGAACAAGCCTTCCAAATGGGCAACCGACTTGAAATTCAAGCTTCCAAAGAACGTCGGTTCCAACCTCCCACCGCAGACCCCACACTGCAGCAGTAACTGATCACGATGCTGAGCCAATGATTTCTCATCGTCCTGCTGGAGACGCGAACACGCGACATTTGAGCGGCTTGCCACGACGCTGGCGACCATACCAGCGGACCATTTAAAAAAAAAAAAAAAAAAAAAAAAAAAAAAAACAAAAAAAAAAAAAAAAAAAAAAAAAAAAAAAAAAAGACTTCTATGTTACAACTTGTAACATAGAAGTAAAATGGTCATATTAACTTGTAACTTTACAAGTTAATATGATCATTTCAGATAATTTTTTGGTAATGGCGATCTATTAGCGAGAAAGCGTATACCGAATCGGATGCTTCAATGCCCAAATGAACGCAGAGGACTCGAAGGCAACGGTCGTAATAAGGGAATAATCCTAGGCGAGTTCACTGACGTTTGTACGTTAATTGGTACAAATTGCATTACCTGGTACAAAGTAGAGAGATGAACAACCTCACATGAGCCTAAATGTCTACTATGCTTCCAGCTTGGGACTCAAGAAGTCTTAAGACCAATTCTTGGCACACTGCATGACGAAAGCGCCGGAAATCCTTTGCATAGCAAGCAAGGCAAGCATTCTTTCAAGATATAGACATAATCACTGAAAGAACGTAGCGTAAAGTAAACAGACACACAACATAACAAAAAAAAGATGGCAACATAGCATCTCAAAAAAACACACACACTCAGATTTTCAGAAACCTTTTTTTTTTTTTTCTTTAGAGGTAAAGAGAGATTTTGAGAGAGAGACGAATGAGAGAGAGAGAGAGAGAGAGAGAGAGAGAGAGAATATTACCAGTACTCGGAACTATAAATCGGATACATCTACTAATTGGCTAATTACTGCAGTATCTCAAGCGATGCTTGCACGCGCGCAGGAAAGCAAGCGCTGTCTCCAAGGCGAATCTTCAGCCTTCGCAAGCTTACACCTGACAAGTGGGTGCAAAAGTATGCGTTATATATATGTTGTGTAAACGTATTGGAATACATATGCATCCGTTCATTATTATTTTATTATTATTTCAGGATGTGATCCCTATTCATATGGAACAAGCCCACATGGGGCCACTGACTTGAAATTCCACTTTCTAAAGAATTTGGTGTTCATTTGAAAGGAGTAACAGAAGTTAAAATAAAATATAGAAAGAAGAGATTAGTTATTAGAAAAGGAAAAATAATTTAACAAATAAGTAAATAAATAGATAAAAAAAAATGGAGGTGAAACAGAAGGGGAATTGTTTCAAGGTAGTAATTCACTGCATCTTCGCTTCAACTTCTAAAGTTCCAATTACATGAAGAATAAAGGACCTCTGGAACTTCGACAGCCAAGCACAAACATATAGTTGATAAAAAAAAGTGACCTTACCATTTCCAGTTCATTCCTATCACGACAATTTCCAGTCCAAATGAAAATATGAGTGATATGAATGATGGTAAGGCCATGTTTGGCATTCAATTTAATAGTTACAGTTGCGTATATGGGGATTATTGTTTATC
>NC_061107.1:9757168-9779668 GCF_015104395.2 Macrobrachium nipponense
TTATATTTCTCTCTCTCTCTCTCTCTCTCTCTCTCTCTCTCTCTCTCGCTGGCTGAAATGAAAGTAAATAATAATTATAAATTGGAAACAAACAACACCAACAACATCATACCAAAACCCAATCATACTCATCCTTCTAATCATATAATTTCTATAATTTAATAATCAAAAATATTATATACTAAATATATCATCTATCTTAACTAAATATCTTCATTCTCTCTGCTAGAAAAGTTAAATTAATAATATAAATGTGAAATAAACAAATAACTAACACCAATCAACATGATACCAAAACCCATTGACGTCACAAATGGCAGTAGCAATCAGCTGCAGAAAACGTTGCACAGAACAATTTGGATCAAACTAAGCCTCGTCACTGCAACTAATGAAATCAACAGAGTCCCAATTCAGTGTACATGAAACTCTCCTACTGTAACTCCACAAGAGATAAAATAAATAAATAAATAAATAAATAAAGTACAGAAATACATAAATTCATAAGTACATACCTTTAATAAATAACTAGCCTCCACACCAATAACTAGACTAAGGAATAAAATGCTGAATCATATATATATATATATATATATATATATATATATATATATATATATATATATATATATATAAACAGCATGACGTCAATTACATATTCTCTTAAGAATTTAATATGCCCTAGACTTGAGAATGCTTTAAATGACAAGTGCCGGCTATAAACATACAAACACACACACACACACACATATAAACGTGTGTATATATATACATCTATCATATATCATATATATATATATATAATATATATATATATATATACGTACGATATTGTGTGTATGTATGTATGTAGGTGTAATATAATCATAGCTATATATATAATATATTATTATATATTATCTTATATTTATATATATAATACATCCATATATATATTATTATATATATAATTATGTATATCTATATGTATATATATATCATTCTATAGTAATGGTTTATAATGTATAAGTAATACCAAACATAAGCATTAAGCTGCCTCGGAATTAATATACTTTCATATATGTTAACCGAGGGGAATTTTTTTAGTTGCTATATAATAATTTCTCCTCTGTCCGCTGGTTCGAATCCACGAGAGGACGAAATTATTTTAATCAACTAAAAAATCCCCGGGGTTGAGCGAATTGGATATTAAAGGTCATTTGTGATAAAAATTTATGTATACAAATATATATATATATATATATATATATATATATATATATATATATATATATATATATAGTGCGTGTGTGTGTACATACAACCATACAAAGTTACTTTTACCACTGTCACCCACAGTATACCAGAGAGCAACAGCTGACACGAGGTGTGAATATCAGCAGAGAACAGAGAGGGACATATAAGCCAGAAGGTCGAGTTCACAGTTATATATATGAGTGAACGAACGGTGGCTGACCGGCTGGCTGGACAGACACGGTGCAAAAATTGACATTCGGGTTCGTACAAAAACCAGAACTCGTCCGAACAGCGATAGAGATGAACTCGTGCAGCAATACGTGAGCTGTTCGTAACGCGAGCGAGGTCACGCGTTCAAAAGTACACCCTTTGTAAAAAGAGGTATATGGCAATAACGTTCTAAAGCTGGATTGCGTATAAAATTGCTTTATTAATATTAATTTTATTAATATTAATTTACTAATATTATATTATTGGTGAGGCAATCCATAGTTGGAATAAAGGCAAATATTTAAAGAAAGAAATGTGAAGCTGTATTTCGTATTAAAATAAATATATATTTTTTTTTTTATCACAGTCCTCCAATTCTACTGGGTGGTATTTATAGTGTGGGGTTCCGGGTTGCATCCTGCCTCCTTAGGAGTCCATCACTCTTCTTACTAAGGGCGCCGTTTCTAGGATCACACTCTTCTGCATTAGTCCTGGAGCTATTTCAGCCTCTAGTTTTTCCGGATTCCTTCTCAGGGATCTTGGGATCGTGCCTAGTGTTCCTATGATTATGGGTACAATTTCCACTGGCATATCCCATATCCTTCTTATTTCTATTTTCAGATCTTGATACTTATTCATTTTTTCCCTCTCTTTCTCTTCAACTCTGGTGTCCCATGGTATTGCGACATCAATGAGTGATGCTTTCTTCTTGATTTTGTCAATCAACGTCACGTCTGGTCTATTTGCTCCTATCGCCCTATCTGTTCTGATACCATAGTCCCAGAGGATCTTTGCCTGATCGTTTTCTATCACTCTTTCAGGTTGGTGCTCGTACCACTTATTACTGCAAGGTAGCTGGTGTTTCTTCTTCTTCTTCTTCTTCTTCTTCGTCTTATTATTATTATTATTATTATCATCATTATTATTGTTATTATTATATATTGGTGTAAAGGTACAGAGCGGTTAGAATAGTATGTTGCAAAAAAAAAAAAAAAAAAAAAAAAAAAAAAAAAAATCAATTCTTGGTGTTTATGCTGGTCCGCTGGTATGGTCGCTAGCGTCGTGGCATGCCGGTCAGATGTCCCAAGTTCGCGCCTCTCCAAGGACGATGAAAAATCACTGGCTCTGTATCACGATCAGTTGGGAGGCTGGAACCGAAATTCTTTGGAAGCTTGAATTTCAAGTCAATGGCCGTCCGAGGGCTTGCTCCATATAATAATAATAATAATAATAATAATAATAATAATAATAATAATAATAATAATAATAATAATAATAATAATAATAATAATAATAATAGTAATAAAATTATATTTAGGCAATGATAACTGCAGTTTCCCTTTGAGGAAAGTTTTCTGAAAATGACAAAAAACAATAAAAAAAACCGACTGATTTTTTTCAGGCACGAAAAGCACCCAAAAGGCTGGTGGTTCTAAATGAAAAGATAAAAAGAAAATAAAATCAATAATAACAGAGTGTGAGACCTGGAAATTATTTCTATTAAGAACATAGAGTGTGAGACCTGGAAATTATTTATATTCATTAAACAATACCGTCAGCAAAAAATATAGCTATTTCACGATTGTGTGCATTTTAGTTGGTTGTTGAACTGACCGAATAAACGCGATCAAACCCCATTCGCGTGAGAATCAGGAGTGTTAGAGTAATTTTAGATTGCCTGTTGGAGTAACTGGTGAGAATGTAATTAGGGCACATGGAATTAATTGGTTTAATGGTCAGTTATTACGTGTAGGTAGCGACAGTGCTATTTAGTGGCTTAACGAGGTATATCATATGTTTCAAAGGTGGCCAGTGACAATAATACATTCTAATAATATCCACGTTTTAAAAGAAGGACTATCTTTAGAGAACACAAGAATTATATCACAATGCTCATAAATGTAATGGGGTGTGTCAAAATAGAGAAGTAAGAAACTTGAGAATAAACAGAAATATATAGGCATGGATAAATGTTAAGAAATAAAAATTTAAGATACAATATAAAGATTATTTAAGGAATATTACAAAATGGAAAGTATAATCATACTATAATGGGCGTAATGTCTGTCTGCCTGTCATTCAATCATGGCCAAATGGCTGGTCAGATGGGCATGAAACTTGGCAGGGTTATGGTGGGGACCCCTAAGATGGTTTGTAATGGGGTTTCATCCAACCTACCCCCCTCCTTTGTAGGGGGTGGGGGTGAGAAGGGATTCCCTGAAACGGAGCTGTTTCTGGGCGTGACACGAGGCGGGTTATTCCCGTAGACTTGGTTACGATTTTTCATACATAATTTCTGTACAACTTCCCCAGAGAAAGTCGTGAATATTTCAGCTTGGACACAATAAAGAAATGAAATTATCATCAATATCCACCAGATTTTTTGAATAACTTAAATCCATCGGGACTGCCAGTGCACATAATAACGTTGAAGAAGTACTGCCCGGTAATGTTGCTTCGGAATTTCGATCCTGCCAATGGACATTGCAACGAAACGAGGTACACCGTTATGGAGCTAAACTCCCACGTCATCAAAGCAGTGATAGCAACAGGCCCTCACACCGGCAAACGTCTGTTCATTCCCCGGATTCCTCTGATGCCTTCGGACAACCAGTTTCCGTTCCAGTTACGGCGCAGGCAGTTTCCCATCAACCTGGCCTTCTCATTCACTGCAAACAAGTCGCAGGGCCAGACTTTGGATCGTGTTGGTGTGTTTCTGCCGTCACCCATGTTCACGCATGGCCAACTGTATGTGGCGATGAGCAGAGCAACTGACTCTGCCAACTTGAAATTAAGTTGTGGACAAACTGAAAATATTGTGTACAAAGATGTTCTGTAGTAGGTATGTATAAAAATCTGCCTTGTTTTAATATTGCTGAACAAATAGTACATATAAATTTTTCACTTCTGCACCCGTATTTTATCACCCATCGTAGATGGGTGAGTTTGCTAGTATTGTTAATATTATTAGCATCGTCAATAATATTATTCAAGGTACACTGAAAACTACGTCCGACTATAGTAAGTCGCAGCAGGAATTAAATAAAGCAGTAATATTCTACAACTCAAATTCTGAATCATAAGCGTAATTAATAACCTATAGGTTAAAGAAACTTCAAGCAGAACACATATGAATAAAAGAACGCATCATAAATGCTGACATGTTTATATTTACTTTTCAACCAAGCAACTGCAATAAGGTCACTCGAATGCACGAAACAGAGGCCACTACATGAGTCCATCTCCCTCCCCCTCCTTCCCTTCTTTTCCTCCTCCTCCTCCTCCTCCTCCTCCTCTTCCCCCTGCAAGTGATTCGTCCGGGGGAAGCAATTAGGAAGGATTACGTCCAGCTCTGAGCTGACTCCTCTGAGGCACCACCGCCGTCCAGTCTGTAATATGAAGCTCATCATCAGACCCTCGGCCTCATTGTCGAATCCCAGGGCTGCCTCATTTATGGAGGGGTCTATAAATAAAGGCCTGGGGTCGACATGAAATTGGAAATCAGGTTTCAGTTCTGTACACACACACACACATATACATACATGTGTGTGTTTTTACTAAAAGCACTTCAGTGTTTTCTTCTCTGTCTGACCCGGATAATTTGGCCTTTGGACCAACTGTTTACAGAATGGTTTATAAGCTTATTTTATTTTCGTGCTTTCCTTTTTTATTGTCAAGTGGTCGCCAGTCTTTCATATAGAGTATATCTATCTATCTATCCATCTTTTCATGTATAGTATATCTATCTATCCTATCTATCTATATAAACAAGCTTATAAACCATTCTGTAAACAGTTGGTCAAAAGGCCAACTATTCGGATCAGACAGAAGCAAAAAAATAAATAATAATAACAAATAATAAAAAACTACCCAAGTGCCTTCAGTCAACAATTAATTAATTACGACGAAGCCTGAAAATTCCAGCAGTGCAATTCCCCCCAAAATAAGAAAAATTTAAAAATCCTATACTCGACATCAAAGCATTCATCAACAAAAATAATTTTAAAAAATATGTGTTAACAGAGAAAATATTTTATTAATAATATTTCCCAAGTACGAAGCGTATTCCCGTTCTCTAAGGACGCCAACTAAATTAATTTCGTGTTACTTAATCTCGAACTAATCTGCTCGCCAGTTGACGTAACCTAATTCCGACATAATAACAGAAGTCCCGTAAAATGCTCTTCCCCCCTGACAATGCTCATAATTAATGAGAGTCATACTGCTGTTCGAACCCCCCCCCACCCCCCCCCCTCCCCCCTCAACACCCTACCCTCCTACCCAACCTTACAATCAATCAACCCACCATCTTTCCTGTTCCTTCGTTTACGAATCTCTCTCTCAATCTCTCTTCGGTCTCTCATCTCTCTCTCTCTCTCTCTCGTCCTCTTTTCTCTCTCTCTCTCTCTCTTGGAATTTTTCTTTTACAACAACCCATTAAATACAACAATCAAATTATCGCCAATTGGCCGGCAATAAAATCTTTTGACTTTTGAAACTCTCTCTCTCTCTCTCCTCTCTCTTCTCAAATCTATCTCATCTCTCTCTCTCTCTACTTTTCTTAGAACAACCATAGACCCCAATCAAATATCGAAATGCCGCAATAGAATATTTTGACATTCGACTTCTCTCTTCTCTGGTCTCTCTCTCTTCTCTCTCTCTCTCTCTCTCTCTCTCTCTCTCTCATTTTGTCGAAACGAACAATTATGCATAAATTAAATACTGAAATGTATGTAATAACCATTTTCAATGGAATAGAGGATTTTGATTCTCTCTCTCTCTCTCTCTCTCTCTCTCTCTCTCTCTTACATTTTCTTACAACAACCAATAATACACAAATCAAATACTGAAATGCCCGCAATATAATATTTTGACATTTGACTCTCTCTCTCTCTCTCTCTCTCTCTCTCTCTCTCTCTCTCTCTCTCTCTCAATCCTCTGCTAATTGCTCTGCGCCCCCTTCTTGTTTATCCAAATAGGATGGGGATCCTATGGGATCTTGATGCAGCAACTTTGTTGTGGGATTGCTTTCACGGTAATGACTGGGTTCATCTGACACACTTTCCTTAGTGTATTATTATTATTATTATTATTATTATTATTATTATTATTATTATTACTATTTGGAAGATGAGCCCTACTCATATCGAAGAAGCCCATCACAGGGGACACTGACTTGAAATTCAAGCTTCCAAAGAATATGGTTCTTCATTTTAAAGAAGTAACAGGTAATATTAGATATTGAAAGAAGAGATGGCTTCCTAAGAGAGATTAATTTTAAAAATTAATTAGAGAAAATATAAATAATTTAATATTAGATATAGAAAGAAGAGATGGCTTACTTAAAGAGACTAATTCTAAAAATTAATATAGAAAAAATATAAATCATTTAATATTAGATATAGAAAGAAGAGATTGCTTACTTTAAAGAGATTAATTTTAAAAATTAATATAGAAAATATATAAATTTATATTAGATATAGAAAGAATGGAATGGCTTTCCTTAAAGAGATTAAATTTTAAAAATTATTGTAGAAAAAAATATAATGATTTAATATTAGATATAGAAAGAAGATTGCTTACTTAAAGAGATTAATCTTAAAAATTAATAAATATAGAAAAAAATATAAATGATTAAAATAAATATAAAAAACTGCTTAAAAGGGCAGTAATGCATTGTACCATTGTTTGAACTTCTGAAGTGAGAGCTTCTGAAATCTAATAAATAAGGAAAGAGAAGCCTTATTATGACAAATGACGCAGAAAAGTAAGTGTATCCCCCAGTGGGCGCGTGGCTGGCTAAAACTTTAACACTTATAATTACCCTCTTCGGTTCCCTTTGGATTCAGAATTACGTCTTAAGGAAGACAAAAGACTTCTCTCTTAATTGATGCTGCCAAAAATAAAGTCGTTTTCGAAGTGTGGATGTGTGTGTGTGTGTGTATGTATATATATATATATATATATATATATATATATATATATATACACATATATATGTGTATATATATATATATATATATATATATATGTATGTATGTATGTGTATATATATATATACATATATATATATATATATATATATATATATATATATATATATACACACATATATATATATATACACACATATATATATATATATATACATATATATAATATATATATATATATATATATATATATATATATACATACATGTATATATATATATATATATATATATATATATATATATATATATATATATAGTACACCATCCATACGCTTTTCCCCTTTTGAGAAAATCAGACCGTTCTCTAAGTCTAACATGACGAAATAATCGTCTAAAAAAAGTGTCTGATCAATTTATGCTACTTACAAAAAGCATTTGAATACGCTGCACGTCAAATGTTGCCAAGTAGCAATAAACTCAATAATATTTCATCTGAGGAAAAGTGTCTTAAAAAATAATCCTTGTTCGTGTAATGTTAATGAAAAGAATAGCTAAACTGTCAACAAAAGTACGCTAGAAAAAATATTTCGTTAAAAATCAGAGGATTATTTTTTTACTTATAACTAAGAAATCAGACGAATGTAAGTAAAATCTTCCCTTAAAATACAAGAGTATATTTTCCCGTGAAATTTTTTTTACATATAACTAAGAACATCAGACGAATGTAAGTAAAATCATCCCTTAAAATTCAAAGGATTATTTCCCGTGAAATTCCTTCGCGCGCTGCTAAGAGCCTCAGCTGATTTCTTCTTCTTCTTCTTCCTCTTCTTCTTCTTCTTCTTCTTCTTCTTCTTCTTCTTCTTCTTCTTCTTCTTCCTCTTCACAAGGATAAACCCTGTAGGAGGTCAGGAGGTCAAGGAGAGACTTCTATTTTTACGCTCATCTCGCAGATGATCCGTCACGCTAGCCAGAGGAATCCCTGTTCCCATAGCAACTCTCCTGATGAGGTTCTCATCACCACTCCCCCCCCCCCGCACCCCCCAACACCCGCCCACTTTCCACCCCCACACGGTGTTTCCCCCCAATCCCCCAATTCCCTACACTATGGCGGCCGTGCTGGGAAAATAATTCCATTGAATAATCACTGACCAACATGATATTAACACATGTCCATCTACAAGTAGCAATAGAAATGACAACCAGCACAATATGAATTGTTTTATGATGCAAGTAGGGACGTCGTTGCAATAAATTACACATAAACACACATTTCCATAAACTAAAGGCTACAACTGTATTCACACACACACACACACACACACACACACACACCACATAAAAACGCAAAAATATAAAAAGTAAGTACTATATTTCCGAGACTGCTGTCACCCATCTTCAGGTAAAGTAATGAATGAGAAAAGGTACAGAAAAGGCGGTATATATTATACGTATGTAAACATAAAGATATATGATACCTATATACTTATATATACACATAAATACATACATATATATTGTATCAATGAAACGCCCGGCAGGGAATGCCCACATCTTATTTATAAACTGCATCATATCTTGAACCGCCAACATAAATATATATATGCTCGACGCCCGGCGACCTTTCAGAAACACGGAAGGTTATGGAATAATTTATCTTGGCTTGCTGCTGCTGCCGCGTACGTACCTATTTGTACCGTAATCATAGCGTTCCTGATAACCACTTAATGCATGAGTAAATAACCTACACGCGCTGGGAATACCGAATGCTGAGGCGAGGATATAAATATACCGTGGTGTGATGCATTTGTCGTCTGAATTTTACATTTTAGTTTAGTGGCAAATCTGCCCCTGCCACACAGTCAGAATTACATGCATTCGTATATAAATACACCAAGACCACCCTATACACACACACAACACACACACACACACACACACACGATATATATATATATATATATATATATATAATATATATATATATATATATATATATTGAAATAACTTGACAACAAAATATATAAAACGCAATACTACTTATAAAGACACACACACCCACATATATATATATATATATATATATATATATATATATATATATGTTAACCTCTGCCTTAATACATCACATACGTAAAGTGGGACTTTGTTGCCGATTTTTGAGCAAAATTATCCTAGATGTATAATATTCCTGTTTTCCCGAGTTTTTATGTTAAATTAGAATTTTAGCATTTATAGGTAAAAAAAAAAAACATTTCTATGCAAAAAAAATACATTTACATAGGGACACAATATATAGCAACAACTTCCGCTCCAGGTCATTCCAGCGATCGAGGTTCGAGTTGAATTCAAACTCGGCCTGGCAAAATTCAGCTCTGGAATTCTGGAATCACTGCTCCGAACAAACAGCAAATAAATGAACACGGGAGGACCTGGACGATGTATAATACTACCAAATGCAAAGGGCTGGAACCAATCTACGAACAATCTCTCAGTAATCTCTCATTAAAAAAAAAAAAAGAGCAATCGCGTATTTACATGTGACTGCTAAAGTTTTCAACATCAAAATGGCCTGATTTCGGGAGTCATACTCGACCACCGCTCTTTTCGAGAAGTTGGAACCAATTCTTCTCTCAAATCAAGGATCTAAAAGTAAATCTCTCGGTAATCTCTCAATCAAACAAAATAAAAGTAATCGAGATTTTACTTATGAATTAGAGTTTTGCACATCAAAACGAACTCGTTTCAGGACAAACATTTTCGACCGGCACTCTTTGCAAGCTAAAAATAATCTCTCACTAATCTTACATTCAAACAAAATAAAAGTAATCGCGATTTCACTTGTGATTTTACTTATGAACTGGGAGTATTCCACATCGAAATGAACCGATTTCAAGCCTAAGGCTTTTACGAACCACCACTCTTTTCGAAAACTTCGAAACATTCCTTCTCTCAGACCAAGGACCTAAAAGTAATCTGAGTAAACTCTCATTTAAAAAAAAAGAGAAAAAAAAAAAAGTAATCGTAAATTTACATATGAATGTTGACAGTTTTTCCCACTTCAAAATGAAGTGATTCTCCGGGCAGTCATTCCCCCACCCCGCTGACACTTTCAAATTGTTACAGGGAGTGATTTCAGACAAGGGAAGGGTTTCAACGCCAGTGCTACAAAGGGATACATAGAAAATTCTTGCGTTAGGCTTAAGTACATCGGCGCAACTCCTAAGAGGGGGCGATGCGTTTCACTTGTTAGGCCATAAAACTTAGAGAGGGCGGGATGGGTGGTGGTGTGGGGGTTCCCTGGGTAGAGGTGCTTAATGGGTTTGGTGGGAGGGGGAGGGGGAGAGCTGGTGTTGAGAAGTGACTTGCAGACATCATTAACGGGAAAGACAAATGGCCTTATTACGCTTTGGGCCACAAAATTTTCCTTTATAACAGAGGCGAAAACTATACAGAGTTCAGGGGGTGTTGACACCTTCACTTCTCAATAGTGTATGTATGTATGTGTATATATATACACACATTACATAAATATTTATACACACATGTAGTACAAGGTGTCCATAAAGTCCCAGTACCATTACAAGTATTTATTTATTGTAATGGTACTGGGACTTTATGGACACCCTGTATATACATATATAGGTAAAAGCACGAACGTAAAACGCCTATCACGCGAATTGAGCTGAGATATGAAAGTGATCTGTAAAACCAGCTGAATGTGAGAAGATGCAGAGCAGAACGATGTCAGTCGCGCAGTGCAATAAAAAGTACCCGGGGGAAGGTTATTAAAGAGATAGAGAGAGAGAGGGAGAGAGAGAGAAAAAAAAAAAAACTGAACGTAATGCGAAAAACTTAAGTACAGGGGATGATCTCATTAGACGGGGCGAGAAAAAGATGGGAGTCTGAACACCGGACTTTAAGATACCGAGTAATAAACAAGGAGAGAGAGAGAGAGAGAGAGAGAGAGAGAGAGAGAGAGAGAGAGAGAGAGGATTGCAAAGTACACACACACGATAATGCCTGGAAAGAAACTTAGCGGAAAGCAAAAAAATAAAAAAAAATTGCCAAGTCAAACAATATATATAAAAGGGTGTTGTGGAGGAAACATTATGAGATACCAAGAAGGTTATGAGAGAGAGAGAGAGAGAGAGCGATAGGATTTTTCCATAAGGGGTGAAAGTCCGGAGAGAGCTAAAAAAAAAAAAAAACTAGCAGAGGAACACTTTTAAATACTTGTCCAGGAACAGATTTGGACAAAGAGACTCGCCCTGAACAGAGACTGGAAAAACCTGGAACGTCAAGGAGTACATCTTTCCTGGATCAAAAGCTTCTTCCTTTTGAGGCACAAATTCCTCGAAGGAAGAAAGTCGAGAAAGGGGGCGGGGGACTTTTTTCCCTCCTCTACGATTACAAGAAAATCTTCCACAAGTAGAAACTGGGACTTTTTTTCTTCTTTTTAGCCAGCTCGTATATGGATATTCGCTAGCTCCTTTCATTGTTTCATTCCAGAGAGAGAAAGAGAGCGCATCCATTTCCGTTATCCTCTTTATTCATTTACCGATTACATCGTAACAATCTAAAATCAGGAGAAGCAGAATCATCTCACATTTTCGCTTTTAGAAACCTAACCTCTCTTAATCTGCACCCAACAGCAGTGTTTGCAAGCAATCAGTTCAGGCACGATTGTAAAATTCATAATGAAAATACCCCTGGCTAAGGAAAATACTGCAAAAGCGCATCGTTTAACTTTGTAAACAAACTGTGAATTGGGATTCCTGAAGCCTTCACCAAATGTTGGAGAGAGAGAGAGAGAGAGAGAGGAGAGAGAGAGAGAGAGAGAGAGAGAAGGCAAAACAGTCATGGACCTGACAAACGCCAAATCTGGTCACGTCCCGATGCGAAATCAATTCTTTTCGAGCGCACAATGGTTGATCGAAGATTCGGAGGCAATAAATCTCTCTATTAGGAAGGCAATGAGAGAGAGAGAGAGAGAGAGAGAGAGAGAGAGAGAGAGAGAGAGACTACAATACACACACACAGAGGGGGGGGCTGGAGAAGGGCTAGAGAGAGAGACGACTGGAAAAAGGAAGAGAGAGAGAGAGAGAGAGAGAGAGAGAGAGAGAGAGAGAGAGAGAGAGAGAGGATGAAATAAACAAAGAAAAAGGCCCCTTGTGAATTGCAGGGTAGTAAACTGTCCATCTCCTGTCGAATCCCGCTCATAGAGAAGCAGCTATATATAAGCTATATGGGAACGCGCGGCGATGGCGATGGCGATCGTGACGCGAGTCATATTTGCCTTTGAAAGGGAACCAATTCGGGATGAGAACCGACATCGGGGCCCAAATGGGCCATCCTGAATCACCCTAAATTCGGCTACGGATTGTATCCGTCCTATTACTAGAGCTGGTGTGAGTGCAAATGGCTCTCTGGGTGTATATGCTGAAAGGTTATGAATGGAGATCGCCCCCCGGGATACACCTTGGTCAAAGGTTAGTTCTGTTCAGTTTTACTAATATAAAAATTCAGTGTCTTCTGCTTGAAGGGTTTTAAATGTTCACCTGTGGACAATAGTTAATTCTGTTCAATTTTGGTACTATAAAAATTCAACGTCTTCTGCTTGAAGGTCTCTAAATGTTGACCTGGGTCAGAAAGTAATTCTGACAAATTTTGCTACTATAAAAATTCAACGTCTTCTGTTTGCAGGCCTCTAAATGTTCACCTGGGTGAGAAGGTAATTCCGTCAAATTTTGCTACTATATAAATTAAACGTCCTCTGCTTGAAGGCCTCTAAATTTCACCTAGGTCAAAGGTTAGTTCTGTTCAGTTTTGCTACTATAAAAATTCATGTCCTCTGCTTGAAGGCCTCTAAATTTCACCTAGGTCAGAAGTTAATTCTGTTCAATTTTCCTACTATAAAAGTTAAATATCTTCTATTTGCAGGCCTCTAATGAACGGAAATTACCCCAATAACCACCTGGGTCAAAAGGTAATTCCGAAGGTTATTTTCTTTTAATTCTATTCAATTTTGCTCAATTACAAAATAAATTTCTTCTACTTATACAGGCTTCAATGAATAATTTCAGCATACAATGAATTTCATTCTTAAATGAAGACCTCGACAATGCCATTTTTTCTAAATGAGCTCAAATTTTAAACATTCAAAAGTCGGATTAACTTTTCTTATATGACGAATCACATTTCCTAATTTTCCTTTCTTTTTTTTTAAAGGGGCGATCTAGATATCTTATTTTCAGAATCTATAATAAAACAAGTAAAAAAGGCAACGAAGTTTCTCCGGTGTAATCTTGTTTTCTTTACACTGTATAATCTATCTTTCGGTGGTCTAGGTATAATACTGTGCGAGCCACGGCCCATGAAACTTTAACAACGGCCGGCTGGTGGCATGTCCTGTATCGTTGCCAGACGCACTACTGAAGCTAGAGTACAGGGCTGCAATTTGGTATGTTTGATGATTGGAGGGTTGGATGATCAACCATACCAATTTGCAGCCCTCTAGCCTCACTCGTTTTCAAGATCTGAGGACGGACAGAAAAAGTGCGGACGGACAGATAAATAGCCATTTCAATAGTTTTCTTTTAGAAAATTAAAAATGGAGAAGCATATGGGGAAGAAAAAGAAGAAGAAGAAGACACGTACTTTGATAGAGTGGCTTAATGAAGCCATTACCGTCTTACAGATGGCCAGATATCTCTGGCCTTTCCAACCCCCCCCCCCCCCCCCCCCCCCCAAACCCTGCTCCCCGGTCCCATCACCTCTTTTGTCAGGCCGGAAGACTCCTAAAAGTTATCGAAGGATGTTTCAAACCTGGCGCGACATTGGAAGTTGAAAAAAAAAAAAAAGTCAGACATAGAAAGTAATAGTGAAAGTTACTAGAAAGTAATAGTGAAAGTTACTAATGTTTATCTCCGTCCTGTCAATTCCTACAGAGGGTTGGGATAGAAAGACTCATTGGATGACTGATTTATATACACTGGCGTCACATCATCTACGGTTATGAACGTGGACAGGTGATGTGAAGTGCCTTTTCTTCGGTAAATCTAGTTTACTTAACAAATGTTACCTATTCTTTCATCACTGAGAGAGAGAGAGAGAGAGAGAGAGAGAGAGAGAGAGAGTCAAAGTTAAAATTCTTTATTCCGTTAAATATGGTTATTACAAACGAGAGAGAGAGAGAGATAGAGTCAAAGTTGAAATTCTTTATCCCATTAAATACGGTTATTACAAACGAGAGAGAGAGAGAGAGAGAGAGAGTTGAAATTCTTTATTCCATTAAATATGGATGTTACATACAAGAGAGAGAGAGAGAGTCAGAAAGGAGAGAGAGAGAGAGAGAGAGAGAGAGAGAGAGAGAGAGAGAGAGAGACTAAACAGGGGTTCTGACACTAGGTGAACTGGAATGACGACTTCAGCCGGAAGGAAGTGAAGTCCGATTTTTTAGAGCAAAATTAAACCCAGAAAGTTTAATCTCTTGAATGTTAGGGACATTTAAACCTTGCTGAAACTGTGCGCAAAACTAATTCACTGTCAATTCCAGCAATTTAACGCACAAGTCGCTTCTATCGCTGAAAACAAACTAACTATAATTCCTCTTAACGACCTCCGAAACTGAAGGCGACGGAATGCATATGTAAACAGGTGTGCCTATATCTCTTATAAGCGAAAATATTAATAGAAAGAAAACAGATCATTGAACATTATATAACACAATTCTTTACATGGAATATCAATTAGAAATACGTCAATCTAATTCGTGCAGCGATCACCTTCAAAATAAAATAAAAATGGACGATCTACTTTTGCAAGCGGCAGCAACTATCTTCGGAATAAAATAAAAATGATGCAAACGGACACGCCCACTCCAACACCTGTCAAAATATGACCTCCCCCGAACCTCTGCTAGGGAGAGGTAATCAAGATCATGGATGAGAAAAGCATAAGTTTTTCACATCATACCAAGTCAGTTAACGTTTTCTCTCGAACTGTAAGAATGTACCGTTTTATCAAATGCACATCGCTGACCATAAATTAAATGATTTTTATGGACTGTAATTTGTCTAGGGGATATTGCCATCAAGCAGAGGCAACCAATCATAGGATGGAGTCGTCTTATGTGTTTGGTTTCACCGACCTTCATGAAAATACTTTTCTTTCTCGAGATATTAGAGAACACACACACACACACACACACACAAACGCGATCGTCTCCCACCTTCGCAGACGGGGTTAATAAAACCGATCTTCAAAGAGACCGCGACTACACAAACGCCAACATTCCTCTCTGATAACAATATCCTCGGAGTCATATCTTGTCTACAGGACACAACGAAAACACGGATTCTCTCCCTGCCCGAGAAAGTCAATAAACATAGCCAGTTTATTCAGCCAACACTTTCAAACAGCATACACACACACCCTCGACATCAACACGAACACGGACAAGCGTAAACTAACCTCTGAGGTTATGAACACTCTCTCTCTCTCCTACCCATATGAACAGATTTATTTGTTTGTTTGTGTGTATGGTGTTTATACGTTGCCTGGAACCAGTGGTTATTCAGCAACAGGACCAACGGCTTTACGTGACTTCCGAACCACGTCGAGAGTGAACTTCTATCACCAGAAATACACATCTCTGACCCCCTCAATGGAACGCCCGAGAATTGAACTCGTGGCCACCGAGGTGGCAGGTCAAGACCAAATCGACCACGCCACTGACGCGCTATATGAAGGGATTGACACCTTTTCTTCTCTAATACCAAGAGGTTTTACAACGTTTATCTAATGCCAGCTTTAGCTATATCGTTTCCCTTCTAAGTATCTTACAAAGTGAAAATTAAAAATTCAATCAAATTAAACACCATCTCCTCTAACCACATGAAGGGACAGACACCCTTCCTCTTCAATACCAAGAGATTGTACAGTGTTTTTCTTATATCGTTTTTCTTCTAAATGTTTCAGCCGGTAAACTAATATCTTTCAAAGTGAAAATTACAAATCTATAAAATTGAACACTGCCTTTCTTACCGCATGAAGGGACAGGCATGTTTTCTTCTCTTGTGCAAAAAGATTTAATTCTCTTTTAATGTTAGCTTTACTTCTCCGGATGGTTTCCTCGGAAAAACTATTATATTTAAAATTGAAAATTCAATAAAATTAAATACTAATTTTCCTATCCATATGAGGGGATGGATACCTTTTCTTCTCTAGTACCGAAAACAATTTTAAATTTTGAATTTAATACTGGCTTTATTTAGTTTGCATATATGTTTTCAGAATGAAAATTATTGTTGTCAATTGAAAATAAAAAATTCAATAAAATAGAACACTACCTCTCCAACCGTTATAAAGTGACAAACCTCTTTTCTTCACTAATGCCAAATGATTTTAGCAAGTTTATTGAATATTACCATAAACAGGTAATATCAATATCTACCAGTATTTACTATATTTACCTTCAACGTCACGCCAGGCCATCCTTACACTTAACCCCAAAGTAGACATCACTTCGACATACCTGCGAAGAAAAATAGACAGAATAAAATGACCTGGAATTACTCTGCATTTCTTACAACTAACACAACTAGATTCCTTTGTATTAAGTATTAAATTAAAATGTTAAAATCTTTTGGTGTTATGAGTAGAAAATGTTCATTCCTTCATGGGGATAGGAAAGTTGATGTTCAATGTTGTTAAATTTTTAATTTTCAATTTGAAATATATTAGTTTTCCAGAGGAAACCTTGAGCAGAGAAATTACTGAAAGCTAACGTTTAAAAAAAAATTATAAGTTTTTGGTACAAAGAGAAGAAAACGTTTGTCCGTTCGTACGGCATGAAAGTAAGAGTTCGATTTTATATATATTTTTTTAAATTTTTTTTCAATTGGAAGATATTAGTTTCATCAGGTCAAAGGACAATTCATATCAGATGGGAATTTAGGATTCGAACGAAGCACCCCCCCCCAACTCCCCCCTCAAAACACCTACCCCCCGAACCCCCACCGTAACCGATGCCAAAAAATGGCAACACTATCAGGGACCGACCCGAGCGGTGATGACGCAATATGCCGATGCCAAGGGCCTGCGAAAGGAAATGAGAGAGAGATGAGAGAGAGAGAGATGAGAGATGAGCGAGAGAGAGAGAGAGGGGGGGGGGGGGGGAGAAGGGTGTTTTTGATGATGCTCAACCGAGACTCGGCGGTTCTTCCTAGAAAATGTATTTTCTCCTTGATGATGGACACCCGTTTTTTTATCTCACAATCTCTTTTTTGACCGACTTCGTGTAAGTTCGTCTTCCGAGCAACACGAAGCTGACAGATTTTGGCGACAAGTAGCGATCGTTTGGAGTGCTCGAATATGTAAAACTCAGCATAGGGTCTTCCTCAAATTATTGTTATACAGGTAAATATAGGCTATACATAAATATATAAATATATATGCACACACATACACTATATTAATATATATATATATATATATATAATATATATATATATATATATATGTATCAGTAAGAACACGTACCTAGGGATTACGCGTAATCCCTGAATGTTTAAGTGAATACGCGTAATCCGTGCCGCCCCTTGGCATGTGAGTTATCAGCTGCTGCTTTCAGGGCATCGATGGTCTTCTGATAGTCACTTTGGATTAATCCTTTTTTGTTTTCTTTAAAATGATCCATGACGTGTGTAAACCTTTCCTCGATAGACATCTTGACTTGCTGGGATTGACTTTGCTGGAGGAGAGGAAGAATGAAGCAACAAGTCAGAGTTGCTTGATGAACCCGAGGAAGAATGAAGCAACGAGCAGTGGTTCAGACACTTTTGACTGACTGAACGAATGTCTCAGTCGTTTAAACACAAACACTCACTAACGAATCTGAAAGGTCGTTAAGTTAAACTATGCATAGATTACGCGTATTCGCTGAAATATTCAGGGATTACGCGTAATCCCTAAGTACGTGTTCTTACTGTAACATATATATACTCTGAATAATTGCATGACTATAAAACTTTTGCTAACGTATAGAAAAGAAAATCGTACAAATAAACGAAAACAATTATTGTTATCATTATTATTCAGAATATGAACCCTATTCATAGGGAACAAGCCCACACAGGGGGTCACTGACTTGAAATTCAAGCTTCCTAAGAATATTATGGAAGAAGCAACAGAAGGTAACAGGAAATACAGAAAGAAGAGAGCACTGATAAAAAAAAATAATAATAACAATTTAACGAATTAGTAAATGAACTGAAAATACCTTCGGACAATGGGAGATCGCATTTCAGTCAGGGGAAGAAAAAAAAAAGAAAAAACATCAACAGAAAACGTATTTCCTCTTTCCAGACGATAAAACGAAAACACGCTGAAGACAATTTCATATGTTCCCTTCGTAGGGAGATTACGGCCAAATCATTTGCCTTGGGAACCGAGTACCGAAAAAAAAAAAAAAAAAAAAAAAAAACAAAAAAAAAAAAAAAAAAAAAAAAAAAAAAAAAAAAAAAAAAAAAAGTCTTTGGGCACCTTTTGTGTGGACGCCTTTAAGACAAAATGCGTCTCTCATACCTTAAGATAAATCAATAGACCTCCCCCTACACACAACCCCCCCCCTCCCATCTCCCAGCTTCCCTCCTCCTCCCACCCCCTCCCCATAACCCAACCCACCCACCATAACCCATCCCTTCAGCTCAGCCTCACTCTCAAGTATTTGTTTGTTTGTTTTGGCAAACTTCTTCTTCTTCTTCTTCTTCTTCTTCTTCTTCTTCTAAGGCTGGCCACACTGCTTCCCTGGGTGGCGTGTCTCGCTTACAAAGGGAAGTGGTTCGTGAATATGGAAGGAAATAGACCAGCTGTGAACAGCACGCTTTTACGTACAGTGCGGCAGAAAATGAACTACAATGGGCATAGTACATAATACACCTCTATGAAATTCCTTCTTGCACATAAACACACAAACTATACGTACACACACACTAAAACTCAAATCACAGTATATTACGCTCCTTATCCTCTCTACGCCATTTACACACACACACACACACACACACACACACACACACACACATATATATATATATATATATATATAATATATATATATATATATATATATGTTTGAGTGTATGTGTGTGTATGTTTGTATGTATGTAATTGTATAGGTTTATATGTATGTAATTGTAGGGGAGACATGGCAAATCCACCCTCATTCTGCAGACCTGTTTGTCCGCCCGAGGTGAGGGCGGAGTATAGGGTGACGGTAGGGGAAACATGACAGGCAGATCCGGGTTCCAGCGCAGCGTAGCGCGCACCACCAAGCTAGTGCTTAATACTTGCAATTATTGAAAATGATATTCTGTGGATTATAGAAACAAATAGCTATTGAATCACAACAGACATGACGCCTCAGATACTTGAAAATTTAAACTTGTTAAACAAAATTAGCTTTTAATTTATTATAACAATTAGCGACAAGGCAACGTATATAAAGGATAACTTATTATCCTGAACTCTTGACAGTCGATATAACCTTTTTTTTTTATATCGTAGAATACCAAATACAGCAATATCTCGTTGCTGAATTAATAGAACTGGTGCAAAGAAAGTACGCGCACAATGAGGAAATACATTATAATTTCTTCGCTTACTCGGGGAGAGCCTAAAACTTCTTTGTTGTTGCTGCTGTTATTTGTGCTGTTTTTGTTCTTGTTGGTGGGCAGGGGGTTAGGAAAGCCCTATGGAAAAGACTAAAAAGGTCTGAAAAAGGTGTTTCGCATTGAGTTAAAGACACAGGTATTTTATGATAAGATATTTATGATTTATTCATTAGAATGAAAGTGTAAAAAATAAATAATGAGGATGTTAAAAAGTAAAGAACAATTATTTCTAATAAAGTATAGCATATCTATTTTAATTTTCGTTGGTGAAACAACGCTCTATTTGACTGTAGATTTTAGCACGCTCCCCGAGTAAGCTGGAGGTCGGATCATGCCTTGTTTCCATACAGCCTAGTATGCATAGATTCTGCTGACCACGCAACACACAATATCCTACTTCATTTTCATTTCATTATTGCAGTGTATATATATAGTGTGTGTGTGTGTATAAAATTGCAATAGCCGAATTCTTTGCGCTTTTTTGGATACGCTCGTCACTACCAAGCCTTAGATACAAATAAAAGAAATGCGAACTTATTCTGACGTAAGGTAGCGGGAATCGAACCAGCATCCCGAGTAATCAGAACGAGGTCACGTATCTAGTAAGGAGCGACCATAGATAATTAATATATATAATATAGTTATATATATATATATATATATATATATATATATATATATATATATATGTGTGTGTGTGTGTGTGTGTGTGTGTGTGTGTGAAAACAACTCAAATCCCAGGGAAAGGCGAAAAGTACATATTCAAATTAGCCTGCCTGCCCCCTTAAACTCCACCCCCATCCCCCCCACCCTCACCCGGCATCTCCTCAACACAAAAGTGGTGTCAGCGGCTGTACCCCCCACATCCGGCCCCCCCGAGGAAAAAAAAGGCTATCGGCAACTCCTTCTGCTCAATATGGGGAATAAGTAGGCCTAGGCTCTAAGCCTCTCGTCTGCCATAACTCATTTTGAAAAAGAAAAAAAAAATGGAAAAAAGAAAAAAGAAGAAGAGTTCATCGTAGTTTAAAATAGAAAAACTTTTTTTATAGCTTTTCCAATAGAGTGTTCAGGGAAGTTCTCCAGGAGGCTAGGCCGGAGGATTCCGATATTCCCCACTCCATTACTAATAATAGTTTTTTTGTGCACCACATAACTTAAGATATGTGTTATATATATCTATATATGTAAATAATATAGCGACGTTACATTGCAATAGGAGACCTAGCGCCTGTCTTATGTATAAAATCATATATCGACACTCCCATCAAATCCAAAATAGAGCCTATACTATGTATGTTTATGAAATGTGCAGCAGAATCTTACAAAAAAAAGGGGGGGCTGTTTTACGTATAAAATCATATATCTAATTAACAATAGAATTAATAATTAATGCCTCTGTTACATTAAATCACATATCGTCAATACGATAAAATCCAAAACTAGGGCCTATACTATATATATAAAATCAATATAGGCAGTGCAGCAAAATCTTTAAAAAAAAAGGGGGGGGGCATGTCTTGTGTATAAAATCATATTTCCAATAAATAAGTTAAGGCCTTTGTTACATTCAATCAAATATCGACACTACGATAAAATCCAAAAATACGACCTATACCATATATATAAAATCAATGTAGATAGTGAAGCAAAATCTAAAAAAAAAAAAAACGAAGGGGGGCCTGTCTTGTGAATAAAATCATGTATATCTAGTTGGAAATAGAATAAATAATAAGGGGCATCTCTTACATTAAATCACATATCGACACTATGATAAAACCCAAAAGCACCGCCTTATTATATATAAAATCATACATCGATCCTAGATAGATAGCTAAATAGATAGACAAATTTATTGACCACAAAATGATAACTTTATTCCAAACAAAAGACTTTAAAATGGCAATATTTTCATATCTTACAAAATATAATTTTTTGGTTCTAATCAATATTAAAATATCACATAAAAGGATTTTGTAAAGCTGGGAAGCACTCCTAAAAATATCAATATAAATTACAAATAAGACAATATAATTCAAACATAGGGTCTATTTTATGTATAAAATCTTAAATGCAAGATCAGAATTTCCTTCAGGTGTACGAGTATATGTATATACAATGAGGTGTGGGAACGTATTACTCATTAGTTTCTGTCACTATGCAGATTCTATCACGACCATACTTGCCCAATCCTTATAAAGAGTATCGAGAAGACAATGGGACTATCGCCCCCACCCCCCAAAAAACCTACAAAACATATAATCCCAAAGCGACTGGTTCATTTTCAAATAAAAAACGTAACTACTTTCAAATTCCACACAAATTTCAGTAGAAAACGAAATTTCAGTTGAAAGCGATATTATTGAAGAACTAATAAAAAACGGAATCAGCTTTCAATGCTACGTACTATGAAGGATATGCTTAGGATTTTAAAATAAAAATTAATCCGTT